>NW_017706045.1:0-1086 GCF_001879085.1 Nicotiana attenuata | reverse complement strand
GATAGCCCATAATCCTAGATCGTTTTCATTACATTGATATCATAAAAATCTGCTCTTCCTCTGTTTAAAGTTCATTATTTATATTTCTTTAGTTTAATTAGTTTAGAATCAAATATTTCTAGGTTTAATTCTTGTTTAGATAATTAGGATAGTCTAATTTAGTTAATAGTTAATCACAAGTGCTCGTAGGATCGACATCCGACTTTTAGTCACTTTATTACTTGACGACCGCGCATACTTGCGTGTGCGTCTGGCCGCAACACCACATAGGGTACAAAATCGAAAAAACATTATGGTCTGGTTAATTAGAATATTATATTCCAAATTAGAATATGTGAGTTTTGGATTGTATTCCAAAGTAGAATATCGTGATATGTTTTAAAATATATGGAGGTATACTGTGTAATAATTTGGGATATTTGATATAATTTCAAAACTTAAGTATATCATGAAAGTGAGTTTTATAAAGGAAAACTTACACAAATGTCCCAAATAAATCTCAACTTACCAACCTCTAGCCATTAGTCATAGACTTACCAAAACTAGCCAACAAAAATTGAAAAATCAAATAATAGGGTTTTTTCTCTCAAAGAATCACATGCAAAAATCACCTTCCATATTTTTAAGCGTGATTAGCAACATTAGATACAAGACGGAAAGGAAAGTTTCATGGACGGGGTAGCAAATAAGATGATGAAATACAAAAAGCTATACAATATTCCAAAAATCTAAACTAAAAAAGGAACTTTTTCAATGGGTATAGTTGAAATTCATTGAAAATATATAGATAAGTCAATATACAAAATTTGAGGAAGATTGGAGGTGATTTGGACTGGTTTTGTATCAAAATTCGTAATTAAATCGTGTTCAAAAAAGTCTTCTGCGACACATGTATCAAACATGTATCACACATGTATCACACAGACAGGTATACATGGATATACATGTGATACACAACTGATACAAATATGATACATATGTGATACACAATGTGATACACATATCAGTTTTTTTTTCATGTTCAGTTTTTACTTCGAATTTTCAATTCAAACCACCTCAAAACTTCACCAAGTCATCCCAAAACTG
>NW_017706044.1:0-1086 GCF_001879085.1 Nicotiana attenuata | reverse complement strand
ATTTAACTGTGAACTATGCTTAATGAAAAGGGGAAAACCTCAAAATGAAATGGTCATATTGTCTAGCTTAAAAATTAACCAAGAGTAGGTGCCCCAAAAAGACATTAACATGTATGCGCTTGTTTGCGCGATGATGGAAAGCAGACCAAGGAAAGGCAACCTATGAATACAAATAGGGCTACACTTATAATGGTGATATTATTTACCATTAGCATCAAAAAGTTGCCGCTCTCCTAACGGATACATATGAAGTGTGTCAACTTATAAGCTTGATAGCTTATGGGATAAGACACGTACAGTACAACTTCCAATCTAGATGGGGCAAATATGTTAGCATTGCAACCTAAACTACTGTGTAATTCACAAGTACAAACACAACATATTTACAGTATGGGTTGAACTCGTTCAGGACCAAAATTGTTGTGCATGCCCTCTGAACATAGATTGCGAGCACTTTGAATCAATGCAGTGTAATATCAAAACCCTCTCCGGATGCACTTGCAGAAAAACAGCAGAAGGGAACACTCCGCCAACCGGTTAAAAGCTGATATTTTGCATTTCTCACCAGTTCTGCAACTGTGAAGTGATACTTTTCACTACAGGATGATATTCAGTATGCAAGTACCTCTTTGCTTTCTCTGAACCAGGCTGTTCAAGCCACTCATTGTATAGGCCTTTTATGATGGGATTGTTGAAAGGATCAGCAACGACAACCTGAACATTAACAAAGAGCATTCAGTTTCAAAAGATCAGAAAGTTTAAGCGCAAAGAAAACAAAGAGTTCTCATGTCAATCATGGCTTTGCAACTTCTAGACTAGACCTTTCTTTCATTAGAATCTAATTAGGTGAACATTCTCATAAACTTCCTCATCTCGTAACACGGGGGAAATATAAAAGCCAAACAAGCAGCAGCTCTTTATAACAGAAAAAGACACAGACTTCCATTTCAGCATCTCAAACATGAATGTTACAAGAGAGTAGTCAGAGATGAATCTCCCAAGCTCTGTAATTCAAGTTACACACTGTATAGTTCCTTGACTTGGCACAAATTATACGCAAAGACTTCAAGCTGGAGCGGAAATTTC
>NW_017706043.1:0-1086 GCF_001879085.1 Nicotiana attenuata | reverse complement strand
CGGTACCACCTACTGAGGTCACTAGAGGCCGTGGGCGCGGTCGTGGTCGTGGTAGGGGCAGAGCCGCGAGGGCAGCACCTGTTGCTTTACCAGTTGCTCCGGCTTAGGATCAGGCCCCAGCTGCAGACATTCAGGCAGCACCTGTACAGGCACCGGCAGTGCCCATTGTGATTTCGGGTCTCCAGGAGACCTTGGCTCAGATACTATCAGTTTGCACTGGCCTAGCCCAGGTAGTTTCAGCCACTGCTACAGCGGCTACCTCTCAGGCCGGGGGAGGCAGTCAGACCCCCGCCGCTCGCACACCGGAGCAGGTTATGCAGGGTTTACAGACACCGGGAGCAGCTCCAGCTCAGCCGGTTGCACCAGCAGCACCAGTTGCACCAGTCGCACCAGTTCAGGACTTTGTAGTCCTAGTTATGTCCAGACGATGAGCAACGTCGTATTGAGAGATTCAGTAGGCTCCAGCCTCCATTTTTCAGTGGTGCTCAGGGCGAGGATGCCCAGGGATTTCTGGACAAGTGTCAGCGTATGCTTCGGACAGCAAGGATTTTGGAGACCAGCGGGGTAGCATTCACCGCATTTCAGTTCACTGGGGCTGCCTTCACATGGTGGGAGTCGTATGAGCGGCGTAGGCCGGCAGGTGCAGCGCCTTTGTCATGGCAGGAGTTCTCCACTATCTTTCTGGAGAAGTGGGTACCACAGTCTCAGAGGGAGGAGTTGCGCAGACAGTTCGAGTGGCTTCGACAGGGAGACATGACTGTGACCCAGTATGAGGCGAGATTTTCTGAGTTGGCCCGTCATGCCTCGTGGATAGTTCCGACCGACAGAGAGAGGATCAAGAGGTTTGTAGATGGACTTAACTATCACCTGCGTGTTCTGATGACTCGAGAGAGAGTTCTGGGTATTTCCTTTGAGGATGCAGTTGATATTGCTCGTGATATTGAGATGGCTCGCCGTCAAGACAGAGAGGAGAGGGAGGCCAAGAGGCCAAGAGGTTCTGGTAGCTTCAGTGGTGCTCCGTCTAGGGGTCAGTTCCAGCAGAGCAAAGGTCGTTCATTTAGGCCTCCTCAGTCAGCTCGCTCTGAG
>NW_017706042.1:0-1086 GCF_001879085.1 Nicotiana attenuata | reverse complement strand
ATATAAACTTGCAGTTAGCATACGCTTAGTAGCATTTATGTTGGCAATGTCATTACTCATTAAGAGCATATCATCCACATATAAGCAAACAATGACTATGTGATTTGGAACATTTTTAATGTACACACATTTATCACATTCATTTATCTTAAATCCATTTGACAACATTGTTTGGTCAAATTTAGCATGCCATTGTTTGGGTGCTTGTTTTAATCCGTAAAGGGACTTAACAAGTCTACAGACCTTCTTTTCTTTACCTGGAACCACAATCCCTTCAGGTTGTTCCATGTAGATTTCTTCCTCCAACTCTCCATTTAAGAAGGTCGTCTTAACATCCATTTGATGAATTTCAAGACCATAAACTGCAGCTAACGCTACTAACGTTCGTATGGATGTAATTCTTGTAACTGGAGAGTATGTATCAAAATAGTCAAGACCTTCTCGTTGTCTATACCCTTTGACCACAAGTCTTGCCTTATACTTGTGAATAGTGCCATCATCTTTCATTTTCCTCTTAAAGATCCATTTAGAACCCAACAGTTTATTTCCAGGAGGAAGATCAACCAATTCCCATGTATGGTTGTTCAGTATGGATTCTATTTCACTATTGACTGCCTCTTTCCATAACAATGATTCCGAAGAAGACATAGCTTCTTTAAATGTTTGAGGCTCATTTTCCAATAAGAAAGTCACAAAATCTGGTCCAAATGAAGTAGACATTCTTTGACGTTTACTACGTCTTCGATCCTCCTGGTTAAGTGTACTTTCTTTTGTTTCTTCCCGAGGTCGTTTAGATCCTTCACCAATCGACTCACATTCCTTTTTATACGGATATATATTTTCAAAGAACTCAGCATTATCTGATTCTATAACCGTATTATTATGAATGTCGGGATTTTCTGATTTATCAACCAGAAATCGATATGCTTTACTATTAGTCGCATATCCTATGAAAACACAATCAACGATTTTCGGTCCTATTTTTACCCGTTTGGGTTTTAGGAACTTGCACTTTTGCCAAACACCCCCACTAACTTTAAAATAATTCAAGTTGGGTCTTCCTTCCTTTCTATTTTCTATATGGAA
>NW_017706041.1:0-1086 GCF_001879085.1 Nicotiana attenuata | reverse complement strand
TTATGGGCTTATGTTCGAACTTGGGAAAGGATTCAGAATTTATGCCTTGTATAGAAGCGGGTTTAAAGGGGAGTGGTATTAATGTGCTAGAAGATTCATGGAGTGAATTATATTCGCGACCAAGTCAGAGCGGGTGGCTCTCAATAATGGTCCTAGTGAATTCAGAAGTTAAAGTGTGGTGCCCAATGATTTCGAGCCTATAAGTACAGTTAAGAACCAAGCTTTGTAGTAGCTTATGAGAAGGTGCCCAGGATGTTCTATGATATTTCGACTTGTGGCGTAGCGTTTGAGTGATGTGGAATAGTTCGTGGGGATGGAGACGGCCTGGTCTCGTGATTCAAGGTCACTCGGGGCGAGTGTAGATGGAGTATGTTATGTGTTGAATGGAGTTAGTCTTATTTTTACGGCAAGCAAGGAGGAATTGGAAGAAGGTAAATTGATTATCAATAGTTGAATTTGGCATATGGGTGTTGGCAGTCAGTTTCTGCAGCGTGATCGGGTTATGTAAGTGATTTGTGATGGTACGTATCAGTCTTGTCAGCCGCCGCAAATGATGTTATTCAGAGGCCTCCTATTGTTATGGCCTGTTGTGTGGAAGCAGATTCCGGAAGGGGCTATGGTGGCTTAGACCACTACTTGGATGTGCATATTTTACGATTATGAGTATTCGCCCGTGCGTTGCTATGTTTCTCCTGAAGTGAGTTAAGTGAAAAGTGCTTATATGATGAAGTGTTAAAATGTTAATGTTAAAAATTGTGTTCTATCGTATGTTGGCACATTGGTGCAGTGAGTAGCACGGGAATTCAAAGTGAGGATCAAGGTTGCAGCTTGGTGCTGGCAAGGATGTCACGGGCTCGGATGAGCAGGAAAGGAGCTTCGGCGTTTAAGGTAAGTTGGCATTATCTTCAGCGGCCCCTGAGATTGGTGCCTGGTAAAGGGGGCTTGTATCATGGTTAATGATTCTCGATCGCTTTCAGCGTTAGTGCGGTCGGTGGGTTGGAGGTAAGACCAAGTAAATTGTTATGGTAGATTGTGGGGGAGTGTCCCACAGGTTTCATAAATGTGGCACGTAGTCACTTGACTGAT
>NW_017706040.1:0-1086 GCF_001879085.1 Nicotiana attenuata | reverse complement strand
AGACATTGTGAAGGCTTTTGGTTCAGGGTAGGAAATGTTTTGGCCTAAGTAGGTTCCATCTTCCCTTAAGCACTTCTTTTGATTCATTTGGCATCCATTCACTTGACTCTTTGAGTCATTTCACCTCTTTCTAAGGGGTTAGAGAGACACACTGTCACTCTTTCTTATGCATTTCAAACCTTTTCTCCTTTTTCAACTTTCCACACCTTTCATTCTTTGCTTTTCTTTGAATCCCTTTTTATTTTTTTCTACATTGAACTTTCTTTTTGTCTTTTTGTCTTTTCTTTCTTTTTCATTGCCTTTCCTTTTCTTTCATTTTTGTTGCCTTTTCACCACTTTGTTGCAATCCTCGTCTCTCCCCCCAAGCTTATACTTTTGCCATGTGCTAAAGGAAAGATCGGGTGCCAAGAGAGGGTATCTTTTAGAACGGGTATAGGCTTGTATCATGGTTCTTGAAGGAAAAAGGTCTAAGGCTCAAAAGGGTTGACTTGGGATCTTATCATTGGTAGGTTATGGAAGTGTTCAAGCTGTTGTTTGGACCAAGGAGAGCCTATAATCATGTCTCAAGTCAAAATTCACTTAGGATTTCGCCTCAACAAACATTCAGGGCAAGTTCTAGACCAATGGCTCGGAACATGGACTTGCAATATGATTACTCACCACACAAGCTATGGGATTACTAAAGACACAGAGTCGGGGGCCCACAACGACCTTAGATAAGATTTGAGCACACAATGGTCCCGAAAAACCACTTGATGATTATCGGTCAACACAAGAGTCTCAAGGTCACTACTTTCACCATCCTAAACACAACAACTTGTTTTTGACCATAAGATCAAAGGCAAATGTGCTAGGCCCAAGTGAGGCTTTGCTTGAGGCACCCTTAACTACTAACTACTAAAAACAAAATAAAAACGGACTCAAACCCTTAAGAAGGTTGTCACGCCATCCATCATTGGGAAGAGCCACCCGGTTCACACAACACTCCACCTTTGGAAAGAACCGTGGCATTAAAAAAACCAAAGGCTTATTGCAAACATTGAAAATAAGAAGCTACGAATCACAAATAAGAAGCTAAGAACGAAA
>NW_017706039.1:0-1086 GCF_001879085.1 Nicotiana attenuata | reverse complement strand
TTTGCGTATTATTTACATGATCAGATATATTGCGAACATGATTGACGGGGATCGCCCTTCACCCTCAACCATCTGATCACATGTACAGTCCACTCTCGCGGGCTGATAGCTCATGTCGGCTCGAAAGCCTTTTTGCTTGTACTGACGAGGTTGGGAACGGAGGGTGGATGAGCCATTTTGTTCGAGTTAGGACCTCGGACCTGATCCTGGTGGAAAAGATGCCGTCCCCTGAAAGGTGGAACATGAAACGTAAGTTGATACGCTACTTAGGTATTTTCTTTTCCTTTTGGATCAATCTCCCCATGAATTGACTTCCTCCACTGATGCAGCTGCCGCGGCGTACCCTGACGCGGTTAAGGATCTCCTGGGCTGGATTAACCGTTTATATTCGACTTGCCCATGGGCTCGATAGGAGGCCAAGAACCACGGTGAGTCCTCACTTCTGCTGTAACTGAATCTCCCTGAAGAACTATCATCGATTGTGCCCTTATTCCCCGTGTTTATATTTTGTGTTTGCGCAGGTCTGGGAGAGGCCTCCTTGATGAGAGAAGCACCGCCTGGGGAAATAGGTGCCCCGAAACCTGACGAAGAGAAGAAAAAACGAAGGAAATCATCTATTGAGCCTTCGAGATCCAAGAAAGCCAAAGTAGGAGAACCTAAGGCTGTTTCAGCAGCCTTAACTCTAGAAGTATCGGGAGTCCCCGAGCTGAAGGCGAGGAGAAAGATGATTCNGGTAGCACCCGAGGGAGGAGAAAACCTGACCGTCCCACATATTACTGAGCCGGTGGCTCCTAAATCGGAACTTGGCGCTGTTGTTGCCCTACTTTGGGCTAAAGAGGCCTTTGAGGGTGCATCGGGTAATATCCCCGAGCCGGTTGACGGCTAAAATATTCCTCAAGCTGAGGTGCATTCAGTAGGCGGTCTGGAGGAGCCTAGTTCTAAAGCTTTCCAGAAACAAGAGACAGCCCCGATTGCCACTCGGGGTTATTGAAGTGAATGATTCCTCTCTGGGACCGACTTTTCCTCCGAGGGAGACGCAGGATGCCCAAAATAAAGGATCTTCCGATGTGGGGGCGCCCGTCGGAG
>NW_017706038.1:0-1086 GCF_001879085.1 Nicotiana attenuata | reverse complement strand
AAGCAAAATGTAGTAAAGAAGGGTAGCAGGACTTTGAAATATAGCTTTGGCTTTCAGCCAGCTAAACAGGCCACAATAGAAGTAGTAAAGCAAGAGAGTGTGTTTTGAGTGAAAGTTTGAGTTTAGAACTAAAGTGTTCGTGTATTTGTGTTAATGAGAGAGTATGTATATATAGTAGTTCAAAAACTGTGTAAAATAAGGAATGAATCATAATTGTATAGTAATTATGGCACTCAGAACCAATTAGAATCAAAATCAGTACAAGTACTCCCTTAATTTAAGGGAATCAGTTCAAACAGTAAGAACAAGTAACAAATAAGGAAAGAAATCAATGTGTAAACAAGGAAATAATTCGAACATATTAGGCATAGAGTAAACCATTAGGGCTGGGTTCAAACAAACTCTAATTAAGGATATAGTCAGTAAGAATCAAATACCAATGCAGCCAAGGTAAGGGAATCAATCAGATTGAGAAGAAAAGTAGGGATTGAAGGTCCAAAGGAAAATGTTCAAATTAGACCAAGAAACAGGGAAATCAGTAAGGCGAAACAAGGAAAGAATCAATTACTTAACATACGAATGCAATCAGAATTCCACAAGGAATGGTTTGAAATCAATCGAGAATTGAAGGTCATTTAAGAGGGGAATTCAGCGTATAAATAGAGTGCATAAACATTAAGCATGCGAGGCCAAACTATGGCATAGAGAAGCAGCATGTAATAACAGTCAGGTCAACTTCATTAACTTAGTAATAAAGAAAAGAGAGAGTACCAGAAGCATGCAAAGGGTTAAGTAAAAGGCCCTTCTGAAAAAGTATAGTCGAGTTTCAATGATTGTAAGAAACCAAAATCACATAAAGAAAGAGATGCTGAAACAAAAGGATTTCAAATCCAGTCAAACAACTTCAAACAGATGAGTTTCACAAGTAGCTTCAGAAGCTCGAATAGGCCCCAAAGAAATTAGGGTTTTTGAAACTAATCGAATTCAAAGATGACGAACAAGTAAATCACACAACAAATAGTCTTAGAACTTGAATGAACCAAGAATTAGGGTTTTCAACACCAATCGAGTCTAGAGATGAAAAAC
>NW_017706037.1:0-1086 GCF_001879085.1 Nicotiana attenuata | reverse complement strand
GTGTGAACGAGTTGAATTGGGTTGATTTTTGGAAGGAAATGAGACACTTAGTCTCTTTAAGGAAGGCTTGTTTTGGAAAAAGTCAACTGGATGTTGACCTATGATTAGAGGGCGCGGATGTGGATTCCGATGATTCGGTTAGCTTCGGGGGATGATTTGTGACTTAGGAGTGTGATCGGAAGTGATTTTGGAGGTCCGGTGTGGAATTAGGCTTGAATTGGCGAAGTTAGTATTTTGGCGAATTCCGGTTGATAGGTGAGATTTTGATCCGAGGGTCGGAATGGAATTTTGAGAGTTGCTGTAGCTTCCTTAGGTGATTTGGGATGTGTGTGCAAAATTTCAGGTTATTCGGAGGTGATTTGGTTGGGTTTTTGATCAAATGCGTGTTTCGGAAGTTTTAGAAGAACTTAGGCTTGAATCCGATGTAAGTTTGGTGTTTTGATGTTAGTTTTGGTATTTTGAGAGTGCAACTAAGTTTGAATGATCATATGTGACGTGTTAGTATGTTCGTATGCGGTCCCGAGGAGCTCGGGTGAGTTTCGGATAGGTTTGGGCTGCGTTGTGCTCGTTTTTTCTTATGCTTCGACGTCGTTTCTTCAAGCATAATTGATATCATATTGAACAAATAAGCTCCGATTATTGTTTTGAATGAAGCATTAGATCCGTATCGTAATTACGGACCCGTAGCAAAAAGAATCGTCGAATTTGGACATCGTATGAGGATTTTATTGCCATTTTACCAAGGTTGCCCAGATTTTCAGGTTAATGACGAAATTGCCCCTGACAGCGTATTAAAAAACTGCACTATTTGCAAATCTTAAAACCTACATATCTCCTTCATTATAAGGTCAAATTGAGTGATCAAAAGCCTAAATTCATTAGAATTTCACAAGGAATCCATTGGGAGCAGTAAAACGCGTGATCAGTATACCTATAATGAGCAGATCGAGTTTTCTTCCAATTTTTGAACGGGAAGAAGCTTCTGAGGCGATTTTTAAGAGAGAAAATCAGTAGGTATCACAGAGGTAAGTGATTTGATTATTAAAACTCGTTTATGGGTGATTATAGACCATAATCCTAGCCTTT
>NW_017706036.1:0-1086 GCF_001879085.1 Nicotiana attenuata | reverse complement strand
ATATTAAGCATTAAGCACAAAGTGAACATAAGTCAAGAAAATGAGACATAGGCGCCACAAAACATGCTATCCAAGTAAGCAAGGCATCATCAATAAATTCAAATCATAGGGAAGATACTACACATGCCAAAGCCTAAATATGCTACTATCAAACAAGTCAAGGGCTCCTAGGTTTATCTCATCTTTCTTCCTCCATTTTATTCCCTAAACTACTCTAAAAGAAAAAAAACTACCCGGTTCAAACTACATCCCATGGAAAAGAACCGAGGCACAAAGAAAAATCACGGGGGATTATTACTACCTAAAGAAAGCTAAAAGACATATTTTTGTGTTTTTTGTTTAGACTTTAATCCCTCAAGAAAACTGTCTAGAAGATCCATCGTCGGGAAATTTTCAAATTTTTCAATTTTTTTTTTCATTCTTTTTTTTCAAATTAACTTTTTTGTTTTTTTTAATTTTTAAAAAAACTTTACTTACACTTAAGAACGAGTACTATAACTAAGCTAACATAGCACAGAAAATCACACAGACAATCTCCTCACCCCACACTTAAAATTGTGCAATGTCCTTAATGCACACTAAAAATAACAAGAGGGTAAAAGAGACTCCCTGGTAGGCCAAAGGCCGAAGCATTAGCAGCTCATGGGATACTCAGACTTCTCCCAGGTACGATCCTTTGTGCGGGCACCCCACACTCAGTTTCAAACACTTCCACAACAAGAGAATCTCCCACAGGAGTGGAAACATAAACTGGGGAACTCAAAGAATCCCGAGGTACCCCCGAATACGGAGCAAAGTAAGAAGACACATAAGAGTAAGTGCCTGGATCGAATAGAACCGATGCATCTCTATGACAAACCAAGATAGTACCTGTGATGACAGAATCGGAGGCGGCAGCCTCAGTACAGCCTGGAAGAGCATAATATTTAGCCTGGCCTCCCCCTTCGAGGGCGACCTCTACCTCCCCGACCTCCACCTCTGGCTGGCTAGGTCGGTGGAGTGGCAGTTGGTGCTAGAACCATAGCCTGAGAGCTCTGTGAGGCCTGCTGTGGCTGAGGGGTCTGCGAAGGTGCACCCGTCCTGAGT
>NW_017706035.1:0-1086 GCF_001879085.1 Nicotiana attenuata | reverse complement strand
ACATTAAGTCAGTTTTCGGGAATACTTTTACACATTTTTTATCCTAAAAACCTAAGTAAAAGAGAGCATAAGATAGGCTAAAATCCATAGGTATCAACTCCCCCAAACTTAAGCCTTTGCTAGTCCTCAAGCAAACAAAGTAATTCTCACCTCCATAAGATAAAAGAAAGGAAAATTTCAGCTGTTCTAAAGTGACTTCATCAAGCATCGATTGGGACTAACAATTACCCTCAACACAAATGTATTATCGACAACAAACAACCATAGGAGCAGAGTCGTGAAAAGAGCTAAAGGCATTCTCTAACATTAGCCCAATCCCAATTCGTAAGGTGCTCGTCATCATCACTTACATGTGCATTAAACGTTGAGTTTATGGGGTTTCTATATTCATATGCAACAACCAAACTTTCATACATGTAATTCCATCTAGTTGGACAAGGTTTAGGAACCTTTCTTTCTCTTAGGCCGCATTCATCACATCTTTTAAAATATTCTCTAAGCCTACTTCTACAGTTTTAATGAAAAAGCCAATTAAGAGACATTTTAGCCTTTTCAATTTGAATATTTAAAATTCTCATACCATCACCCACAATTAAATGGTAAATATGACAAATACATCTAACATGAAAATTGTTACTAAATGCAGGATTTAGCATAGTGGTAAGCAAGTCTATAGCATTTGTGTTATTAGTAGCATTATCCATTGAAATCGATATTTTTATCACTAATGCAGAAATATCTGCAAATATATGTAACTGTGCTAGCAATAAACTGCCCTATGTGACGTGAAGCAATTATTCTATAAGCAATTATGTGCTTTTGCATTATCCAATCCTCATCAATCCAATAACATGTAATAGTAAGGTAATCGCTGTTACTTCTACCAATATTAGTTGTAATAGCAACACAATAATTTATATGAGTAAATAAATAACAGAAATATTGTTCATATTCATGCTTATACTTATACATATTGCTCTTCACGATTGTGCGACGAAAACCTTTATAAGTAGGATTAAATTTTAAAAGATGTAATATAACGCATGGTCAAAAGGAAAACTATAGGGTAAGCACATAACAGTTACC
>NW_017706034.1:0-1086 GCF_001879085.1 Nicotiana attenuata | reverse complement strand
TTATGCTGGCATCAACTAGGGAGTGGGACCCTATGTTTGAAAGTCATCAGGTTATGCTGGCATCAACTAGGGAGTGGAACCCTATGTTGAAAAGTCATTAGGATATGCTGGCATCAACTAGGGAGTGGGACCATATGTTGGAAAGTCATCAGGTTATGCTTGCATCACTAGGGAGTGGGACCCAATGTTGGAAAGTCTTCATGTTATGCTGGCATCAACTAGGGATTGTGACCCTATGTTGGAAAGCTATCAGGTTATGCTGACATCAACTAGGCAGTGGGACCCTATGTTTGAAAGTCATCAGGTTTTGCTGGCATCAACTAAGGAGTGGAACCCTATGTTGAAAAGTCATCAGGTTATGCTGGCATCAACTAGAGAGTGAGACCCTATGTAGGAAAGTCATCAGGTTATGCTAACATCAACAAGGGAGTGGGAGCATAACTAGGGAGTGGTGACCCTATGTTAGAAAATCATCAGGTTATGCTGGCATCAACAAGGGAGTGGGACCCTATGTTGGAAGGTCATCAGGTTATGCTGGCATCAATGAGGGAGTGGGACCTTATGTTGGAAAAAATCATCATGTTATGCTGGCATTAACTAGGGAGTGAGACCTTGTGTTTGGAAGTTATCAGGTTATAGTGGCATCAACTAGAGAGAGGGACCCTATATTGGAATGTCATCACCGTTATGCTGACATCAACTAGGGAGTGAGACCCTATGTGGGAAAGTCATCAGGTTATGCTGACATAAATTAGGGAGTGGAACCCTAAGTTGAAAAGTTAATAGGTTATGCTGGCATCAACTAGGGAGTGGGACTCTAGGTTGGAATGTCATCAGGTTATGCTTGGATCAACTAGAGAGTGGGACCCTATGTTGGAAAGTCCTAAGGTTATGCTTACATCAACTAGGTAGTGGGACCCTATGTTGGAAAGTCTTCAGGTTATGCTGGCATCAACTAGGGAGTGTGGCCCTATATTGGGAAGTCATCAGGTTATGCTGCTATCAACAAGGGAGTGAGACCCTATGTTGGAAAGTCATCAGTTTATGTTGGCATAACCTAGCGAGTGGGACTCTATGTTGGAAAGT
>NW_017706033.1:0-1086 GCF_001879085.1 Nicotiana attenuata | reverse complement strand
ATTATTGTCACACATTATCTCTATCATTGTTGATTATCATTATTTGAAGTTATTATTCATGTTATCTCTTCCATTATTGAGTGTCATTATTTGAAGTTATTATTCATGTTATCTCTTTCCTTGTTGATTTACATTATTTGATGCCATTTGTCACAACCCGACGAGGTCCATGACCGGTGCTAAGTGAGTCTAAAACTACTGAGCAAGCCTACCTTATTTTTTTTCCATATCAAAAATCCGGCAGAGTCTCCTCTACCGAGAGCAAACCAAAAGTACAAACCTGTCAGCCTTCAATCAACACGTGCTCAATGCACCATAATACTACTTACTCTAACATGCTAAGTTTAGAAAATGTCGACAATCTAAAGCCACAAGCCAAAATACATTCCCAAGACTTAAGGAGCAAAACTCTAGAAATTTAACAAAATAACATGTTAAAGTAGTCTAACAAACTGAAAGCCCAGGCGAAGCAAGTGCCGAGCTTACTGGATCCATCGTCAGCTCTGTCTATCACTCTACATGGTCAAAGTGTCAGCTTCAACTAAATATTTATGTATGGAAGGAAAAAAAAAAGAAAGGGTAAAAGTAAAGGTACAGGTCAACACCGACTCGAAGTGAGTATAACAATCAACCACTAGCAAATATTAGGTACGTAAGACTATATCGAAACTACTCCTAACTCTCTACAAACTACTTACAAACTAAATAAACCAAACTACGAAAATAAATAAAACTAAACAAATAACCTACGTACTAGTATAATTAAAACTAAAGTAAGTAAGTAGGAACTAAAGTAACGTAAAGTCAAAACGTCTAAAACTCTTAAACGTTTCTTAACTTACTTTTATTTTACTTTAGGTTTAAATAAGTTAACTAATTAACGGTAACTAGTACTAAACGTTGAACCTACGTAAGTCCGAATTACCGTATTTTAGTACCTTTTACTCGTTAACTACGTTTACCTAAGGTTACCTACGGTACTACGTACTACCGTACCTACCCGAACCGTTACCACGGTAACTCGGTTACTCGGTTACTACGGTACTGGTTAATGGTTATAAAGGCGTTAAGAACCGAGTACCGTGT
>NW_017706032.1:0-1086 GCF_001879085.1 Nicotiana attenuata | reverse complement strand
TAATAAGAGAATCAGAAGGTAGATACAATTTTCAACAAGCAAAAGAAGCAAGGTGAAGAAGGGTACGAGGTATCCAGTTAGTGAAGATTATCAGTTTTTACAATTCAGACAAAGAAACATAAGTATTATGAGTTACTTTCAACAATTACAGAGATATATACAATTTGCCCCACCCATCTCAGTTATGCCCTATGGGAGTTGGCAAATATAGTTTAAGAGAAGAAGGGGATAGTAAGATCCAATTGGGGTTAGAGTAACCCAAGATGGTAGATGGATTATTATCATTAGCTAACATTTCCGAGGGTTATTGCAAATGTTGTAATTGTTCCCCTTGTGAGACACCCCGATGGTGCAATCTAGAATAGTACACTTAAATATGAAATACTAGAATGTCCAGAAAATTGAGATGATCGGCACAATCCTAGAAGAGATAAATATTTACCTTTGTATGGCTCCCGTCCCTAGTAAAGAGAGAATGTTAGGCGACCCGAAGAGCCAGTGGATGGAGTAAGGGGAGTTAAAAGCGAAAGAATATTTTATTGAAGTTTTCAGAATAAAGTGATAAACAGAAATATTCGCCAGAGAATAAGAAGAGAGTAATTGAAGTATTATGAGTAAGATGTGATAAATGATGATAACGGTAAATCAAAATATGACACGATGATAGAGTCTATAGTCAAGTAAAGGAATAGACAAGAGGTGACAGTCCTTGAGACAATAAAAGAGTATAGGCAAAAGGCTATATCCTCATACGAGAATTGAGTTGGTGACTCGAACATGATTACCAGAAAAAAAAAAAAAAAAAACCAACAAAAAAAACTTAAGACCACCGTAGTAATAGAAATTAGTATGGTCTAGTAAACAAGATAGAATTGAACATGAATTAGGGACCGGAGGATTTGATAATAGTCGACATCGTGAGAATTTCAGCGATCGTGTTCCAACAATAATAGAATAGACAAAAGGCGAATAACCTTTAAAGGCCATTTAGGAAGTCGCTACCTAAAGCAAGCACTTTGAACAGAGTTAATATTAAGGGACTAACTGTGCCAGTTACACTAGGTGTCACCTTAGTGCGTAAGAAAT
>NW_017706031.1:0-1086 GCF_001879085.1 Nicotiana attenuata | reverse complement strand
GGTTGAAATTGGGGGTTCAATTTGTGGTTAAAATTGGAATGTAAAGGGGTTATAATTGAAATGAACGAGGCTAAATGTTAAACAGCCATTTCTTCCCTTTTTATTTTAATAAAAATAGTTAAAATAGTTTTAAAAACCAATTAAAAGCACTAAATTGATTAATAACATATAAATGTTAATTAAAAAATACTGGGAGCGATTTTGTAATTATAAAATACTATTAATCGGAAAATAGGCTATAATTGCAATTATAGCAATTTAGCTTTAAAAATATCAAATAAATTATATAAAACATGCAAAAAAATCACCTTAATTATATCTGGGTGTAAATATGAGAATAATATAAATTATTCACCAAAAATGATAGTCTGGAAATAATTATTGAATTTTGTACTATTAAAATAGACAACAAAGTGATTTTAAAAAATCTTTAAAATAAGGAAAAATACCAAAACTCTTGGGTATGCTTATATATGCATGTACATACTATTTTGAGAATATTTTGAGTATATATAAAAATACATAGGGAAAAATTGGGTATCAACATCGTCGAGAGGGTATTCATGTGTTATAAGGTCTATGTAGTTGATTATATTCGGGACCAAGTCAGAGCGGGTGGCTCTCAGTAACGGTCCTAATGGATTCAAAAGAGGTAAAGTATGGTGCCTAATGATTTCGAGCCTATAAGTACAGTTAAGAATCGAGCCTTGCAGCAGCTTATGAGTGGAGGCTCAGAATGTTCTATGATGTTTTGACTTGCAGTATAGCATTTGAGAGAAAGATGAGGAAGGACTATGGATTCGTAGAAGGATTAGCAGAATGGGCATATCAGTTGAGGGTGCGAATATGCGCGCAAGGAAGGTATGAAGTCGTTCGCGGGATTCGGGACAGCATGGTCTCGTGAGTCGAGGTCACTCGAGATGGGTGCAGATGGAGTATGTTATGTGTTGGATGGAGTTAGTATTATCTCTAAGGCAATCAAGGATAAATTGGAAGAAGGTAGATGGATTAGCCATAGTTGAATTTGGCATATTGGTGTTAGTGATCAGTTTTTTCAGCGCGATCGAGTTATGCGAGTGATTTGTG
>NW_017706030.1:0-1086 GCF_001879085.1 Nicotiana attenuata | reverse complement strand
AATATCAACAATGCACGGCATCACCCTTCGTGCTTTAACACTCTTCCTCACCCAAACAACAATCATAAACAAGGGCAAGGGAATAAACAAGAACATGTAGAAATCTCGGCAAGGGAACAACAATTAAACAAATTAAATCCCGGCAAGGGAACAACAATTAAATGATTAAATCCCGGCAAGGGAACATTTCAATTACTCTTTCTCTATCTTTCACTTATACTTCATAACTCGCCTTACCACTTGAGCCAATGCTCCAAAGGGTTCAGTCATCTCATATACTTTCACAATTCATAATATAACTCGAGCCAATGCTCCAAGATGTTCAAAGGTCTCAATTTCTTCCACAAACTTTCCACAACAACTAGAAATCATCACCAAAGCATGAAGAATACAACGAAATCAAGATATTCACAATATAAAGACTCACGGTCGTGCTAGACAACAACGTATAGATACTCGTCACCATGCCTATACGTCGTACACAACGATTACCACATAGCAATTAGGACTCGACTCCTAATCCCTCAAGCTAAGGTTAGACCAAACACTTACCTCGAACTTCCACGGCCAACTCAAGCCTCAAATACCGCCTTTCCTTTCGAATTTGGCTCCAACAAAATCGAATCTATACACAATCGACTTAATAACATCAATAAATGCTAAACAATCCAATTCCAATGCTTAATTATAGCTTTCTAATCATTCTTCCCCAAAATCCAAAAATTGACCCCGGGCCCGCTTGGTCAAAACACGAGGTTCGAACCAAAATCAAATCACCCATTCACCCACGAGTCCAAATATATAATTATTTCCATAATTCGACCCCAAAACGAGGTCTAAATCACAATTATTCAAAAAGCCCTAGTTCTACCCAAATCCCTAATTTTCTACCATTAAAACCCCTAAGATTATTGATAAAAGTTGATGAAAAACATTAGATAATTGAAAGAAATCAGTTAGTGGGTGCTTACTTGTGATTTGAGAAGAAAACCTCTTGAGAAAATCGCCCTAGTCTTCTAATTTTTGAGAAAGTTTTGAAAGAAAATCGCTGAAGTTATGTTTTTAAAAAGACTCACTGCTCGACTT
>NW_017706029.1:0-1087 GCF_001879085.1 Nicotiana attenuata | reverse complement strand
TACTACAATAAAACTGGTAGGCCTTAAAGCCAAACCTTGATTGAAAGGACCCTATTTTTTTTAAAAATCGTATATATTTTTGTTTAAAGTTTATTTTTCTTAACTCTTTAAGATGAAAAAGTATTTATTAATAAACTTTAAATTTGTTTCTTCTAATCTCTCTCTTGAGCTAAATTTTAGGTAAAACTTTATTAATTCTAATTTTTAAAAGTTCTTTCCACATATGCAACTGTTATAAGAATTGTTAAAAAATTTCTATAAGTAATATATGCATTTGAAAAGGAATTAGTTCTTTTTATTTGATTGAGTACATCGATTAATATATTGTTGTCTACTTGTACAATTTTTCTTAATACTTTTAGTTCGAAAAAATATGTGCAAACTAGGGGTGTACATAAGCCGGGTTGGTTCGAAATTTTCAATTACCAAACTAAGCCAGTTATCTCGAATTTTTAAATCTATTAACCAAACCAAACCAATAAAAGTCGGGTTTTTCAATCGCGTTTTTTCTCGGGTTTTTTCTGGTTTTTTTCTCACAAAATTTCATAACATAAAATTTATAATTTGTGCTCTAATATTTCTTAGGTCCTGGTAGGATAAAACTATATAAGATGTTACCCAAAAACATAACACAAAATAATATAAGTGTCACGACCCGGACTGTCGGGACCGATAGCGCCTAACCTTTCGGTTGCTAGGCAAGCCAACAATAAAAAATTTAAATACGCTAACTCTTAAATGATTCAGTAGATAACATCAATTATATCATAACAAATTAAAGAATTGCAGAAGTTCATAATAACCCAAATATTTATACACAACTACCCAGAATCTGATGTCACAATTCACGAACTTCTAAGAATCACTACAAATACTGGCTGAAGGACAATACAACTGTTTTCGAGTAAAGAAATAATAAACTGAAATAACTGGAAGGGACTCCAAGGTCTGCGAATGTCGACAGATCTACCTTGGGTATCCTGTGGGATCGAAGTCAGTAGCTCGACTCGGGTCAACACGGTCCAGTACCAAAATCTGCACAGAAAGTGCAGAGTGCAGTATCAGTCCAACCGACCCCATGTACTGG
>NW_017706028.1:0-1087 GCF_001879085.1 Nicotiana attenuata | reverse complement strand
AATGTTGGTAAAAGGCGACTAGGGAATGGAGGCCCTATGTCTAAAAACTCAAATCTGGAATTGGAGACCTAATGTTGGTAAAAAGGCGACTAGGGAATGGAGACCCTATGTCTAAAAACTCAACTCAGGATTGGAGCCCTAATGTTGGCAAAAGGCGACTAGGGAATGGAGGCCCTATATCTAAAAACTCAACTCAGGGATTGCAGCCCTAATGTTGGTAAAAGGCGACTAGGGAATGGAGGCCCTATGTCTAAAAACTCAACTCTGGATTGGAGACCTAATGTTGGTAAAAGGCGACTAGGGAATGGAGGCCCTATGTCTAAAAACTCAACTCAGGGATTGGAGCACTAATGTTAGTAAAAAGGCGACTAGGGAATGGAGGCCCTATGTCTAAAAATCTCAACTTAGGGATTGGAGCCCTAATGTTGGCAAAAGGCGCCCTATGTCTAAAAATCTCAACTCAGGGATTGGAGCCCTAATGTTGGCAAAAAGGCGACTAGGGAATGGAGGCCCTATGTCTAAAAACTCAACTCAGGCATTGGAGCCCTAATGTTTGTAAAAGGCGACTAGGGAACGGAGGCCCTATATCTAAAAACTCAACTAGGGAATGGAGGCCCTATGTCTAAAAATTCAACTGCGTGATTGGAACCCTAATGTTGGTAAAAGGCGACTGGGGAATGGAGGCCCTATGTCTAAAAGTTCAACTCCTGGATTGGAACCCTAATGTTGGTAAAAAGGCGACTAGGGAATGGAGACCCTATGTCTAAAAACTCAACTCAGGGATTGGAGCCCTAATGTTGGCAAAAGGCGACTACGGAATGGAGGCCCTATGTCTAAAAACTCAATTCAGGGACTGGAGCCCTAATGTTGGCAAAAGGCGACTAGGGAATGGACGCCCTATGTCTAAAAACTCAACTCAAGGATTGGAGCCCTAATATTGGCAAAAGGCGACAAGGGAATGGAGGCCCTATGTCTAAAAACTCAACTCAGGGATTGGAGCCCTAATGTTGGTAAAAGGCGACTAGGGGAATGGAGGCCCTATAGTCTAAAAAACTCAACTCTGGGAATTGTAGCCCTAAATGTTGGT
>NW_017706027.1:0-1087 GCF_001879085.1 Nicotiana attenuata | reverse complement strand
CAGGAGCTCTTTTTCGGCCAGGGGAATAAGGGTTGGAGTGAAGTCGGCGATAAAATCAGCCAATACTTGCGACTTAATCGAGGTTCGAGGTCGATATTGGATATCGTACTCGCTAACCTCTATGGCCCACTTGGCCAGCCGGCCGGACAATTCGGGCTTATGCATGACATTTCTTAATGGGTATGTAGTTACAACATGTATGGGGTGACTTTGGAAGTATGGCTTCAATTTTCTTGAGGCACTAATTAGGGCTAATGCCAATTTTTCTAGGTGAGGATACTTCGTTTCCGCTTCCCCTAGTGTCCTACTTACGTAGTAGATGGGGAACTGGGTGCCCTGTTCTTCCCTAACTAGGACCCCACTGACGGCTACTTCCGATACGGCCAAGTATAGGTATAGAGGCTCTCCGATTTTCGGAGTATGCAACAAAGGTGGATTAGAAAGGTACCTTTTGAGTTCCTCTAGGGCGTGCTGGCATTCTGGTCCCCACGTGAAATCATTCTTCTTCTTTAGAAGATTGAAAAATTGATGGCTCCTATCCGAGGATCGGGATATGAACCGGCCTAGAGCAGCTATGCGCCCGGTGAGCCGTTGGACGGCCTTTACGTTATCGACAATCTTTATGTCCTCGATTGCCTTAATCTTATCCGGATTGATCTCGATTCCCCTATTGGATACCATAAATCCCAGGAACTTTCCGGATCCGACCCCGAACGCGCATTTCTCCGGGTTCAGCTTCATGTTATATTGCTTTAATATAGCAAAAGTTTCCTGCAAATGGCTAAGATGTTCCTCTGCGCGCAGGGATTTAACTAACATATCATCAATATAAACTTCCATGGTTTTGCCTAATTGATTCTCGAACATCTTGTTAACTAGGCGTTGGTAGGTGGCCCCGGCGTTTTTTAGCCCGAAGGGCATCACGTTATAGCAGTAAGTGCCATACTTAGTGATGAAGGACGTTTTTTCCTGATCGTCCTTATCCATCCGGATCTGATTATATCCGGAATAGGCGTCGAGAAACTTGCGTCTCGTGGCCGGCGTGGCATCGGTCATTCGATCGATGTAGGAAAGGAGATCGTGGGCA
>NW_017706026.1:0-1087 GCF_001879085.1 Nicotiana attenuata | reverse complement strand
GCCGGTGCAGGAATTGATTTAGGGCAGGTATTGTGATCAGGAATATTATTATAGGCCTATATGTGGTGTGTATGTTGTGTGGTTGTACTCTGTGAGTATAGGCATAAGTGGTTGCAGCTAATTGAGAATGGTACCGGGTGTGGATTTAGAATCGGGTGTTTTGGAAGTGAATGGAAGGTAAGAATTCTAGCTCTAAGGCTTATTGGTATGGCTAGAAAGGCTAAATTTCAGTCGAGATGGTGTCTTCAGGTTTATGCGGATTGGGGTGACGTGGAATCACCCGCGGGTGTATGTTGGAAGTGTGCATTCAGCTATTTAAGGGCTTCGAGGCAAACCTTGGCATGTTCGAGGACGAACGTTCATTTTAAGAGGGGGAGGATGTAACGACCCGGCCGGTTGTTTTGAGAATTTAGGCTCCGTTCGGCGGCGTAAGGTCTTGAACAGCTTCATAATATGAGTATCGACTTGCGTGCATGGTTGAATTGAGTTACCGGATGATTCGGAGTTGAATTGGGAGAAGGAATCTAGTTTTTGAAGCTTAAGCGGTGAGAATTTGACCGGAATTGGACTTTGGAGTAAACAGCACCTGAATGATTTTAAGGTGATCTAGATAGCTTCGTATGGTGATTTTGGACTTAGGCGCGCGCCCGGATTCAGATTTGGAGGTCCGTTGGGTAATTTGAGGCGTTTCGGCGAAAGTTGGAAAAGTTGAAGTTTGGAAAATGGAAAAGTTTGACCCATAGTTGACTTTCTGTGTTATCGGGGTCGGAATGCGATTTCGAGAATTGGAGCAGCTCTGTTATATCATTTTGGACTTGTCTGCAAAATTTGGCGTCATTCCGGGTTGATTTGATAGGTTTCAGCGCGAGTTTTGGAAGTTGGAAGATTTGAAAGATACTAAGTTCGATTCGTGATTCGTCATTTTGACGTTGTTTGATGTGATTTGAGATGTCGAGCAAGTCCGATTTAGGTTATAGAACTTGTTGGTGTGTTTAGACGGGGTCCCGGGGGCCTCGGGTGTGATTCGGACGAGGTTCGAATGTTTTGCATAGTTTCAAACAGGTCTGGTTCTGGTGTTTTTGCACCT
>NW_017706025.1:0-1087 GCF_001879085.1 Nicotiana attenuata | reverse complement strand
GTGTAGGGGGATATTTCATGAGGCGGCTCAGCAACTTCTTGGTTGCCCTCGAACCATCCCTGCTTAGCCCGTTCTGGACAGCGGCGACTGCCATACCTTCCGATACGTTTGGTAGACTCATCCTTACCCTGTTAAACCTTGCCAGGAAGTCCCTGAGTCCCTCTCCTGTGGTTTTCCTGACGGCGAAGATGTCGTTGACCCTGGCCTCCGCTTTCTTCGCGCCTGCATGGGCTGTGACAAACTTATCCGCCATTTCCTCGAACGTTGATATTGCCTTAGCCGGTAGCTGAGAGTACCATGTTAAGGCCCCTCCTGTCAACGTCTCGCCAAACTTCTTCAGCAATACCGACGGTACCTGTTCTTTTGATAGGTCGTTGCCCTTCACAGCGGTGACGTAGTGGATCAGATGATCCTCGAGATCTGTGGTTCCGTCACATACCCTCAAGTAGGGTGGCATCTTGAAGGTTTTTGGGGTGGAGTGAGGGGCAGCTTCTTCAGTGTATGGTTGTTCAACGAACCTTCCCACGTCGCGTTTTGGTAGCAACTTGGGAGCACCGGGGATCTTGTCGACCCTCTCCTGATGTTCCTTCATCTGACCGCTGTCACACCTCCTTCTTATTTACTACACCCCGCAAGAGGGTATGGTAAAGGGAGTTATTTCTAACTTGAAGTGACAATCGGAACGGGATCTATTATTAAGATTTCAGAGTCGCCACTTGGGAAATTAATGGTGTCCCAAGTCACCGATTAAGTCCCGATCCGAGGAAATTATGACTCTGTTAGCAGTCTGCGAACCAGAACTCTGAGTAAGGAATTCTGTTAACCCGGGAGAAGGTATTAGGCATTCCCGAGTTCCGTGGTTCTAGCACGGTCGCTCAACTATTGTATTTGATTTTATCTGATTTCGAAATGTGCTCTTATTAATAAACCGCTTTCATTTTTTATTTGTTCGATTTTAAACGAATTGCAACGTCGTGGAAATGCGCCTCAAACCACGTCGCACCAGTGCGCCCGTGATTGTTAGCACATTTCGACTCCGTTGGGATTTTGGAGTTGGGATTCACATAAAATGTGCACCCAGGTTTAA
>NW_017706024.1:0-1087 GCF_001879085.1 Nicotiana attenuata | reverse complement strand
GCACCATGTGTGCAGAGGCAGGCACAGCTGAGTTCGCACCTGAGCGCTGATTTCCTTCCAGACCAGGCGGACTAGGAGAGACGAGGTAGCTGTCGACGTCCACAGCCCCGTTTCTTCCTTATCTTCTGCATATTTTATTCATCTTCAGACTATGTTTCCAGACTTGTAGTATTTTCATCAACTCTGTAGTAGCTCGTGACTTGTGGCACCCCGATCATCGGGCTGAGTTGGGATGGTTTTTCCCCGTTATGTTACGTTTATTTCCGCACTTATGATTAATCAGTATCTATGGTTTAAATCTGTTTATGCTAAGAAATTGTCAAAAGTAGTGTTGATTGTTCTGTCGGCTGGCTTTGTCTTCACGAGAGGCGCCATCACGACCGGGTGGGAATTGGGTCGTGACAAGTTAGCATCAGAGCCTAGGTTACTAGGCCTCACGAGTCATGAGCAGGTTTTGTAGAGTCTCGCGGATCGGTACGGAGACGTCTGTATTTATCCTCGAGATGCTGCGGAACCTTTAGGAAAACTTCACATTCTTGAAATCCTTGTCGTGCGACTTTGTTGAATCCAAGAACTAAACTTCTGTGTTCTATCCTCTCGCAGATGGCGAGGACCCGCGCTACAGGACGAGGCGGACGACCACCGGTACCACCTACTGAGGGCACTAGAGGTCGTGGTAGGGGCAGAGCCGCGAGGGCAGCACCTGTTGCTCCACCAGTTGCTCCGGCTCAGGATCAGGCCCCAGCTGCAGACATTCCAGCAGCACCTGTTCAGGCACCGGCAGTGCCCATTGTGATTCCGGGTCTCCAGGAGACCTTGGCTCAGATACTATTAGTTTGCACCGGCTTAGCTCAGGTGGTTTCAGCCACTACTATAGCAGCTACTTCTCAGGAAGGGGGTAGGCAGTCAGACCCCCGCTGCTCGCACACCGGAGCAGGTGGTGCAGGGTTTACAGACACCGGGAGCAGCTCAGCCGGTTGTACCAGTTTAGGATTTTGTGGTTCCAGCTATGCCAGACGATAAGCAGCGTCATCTCGAGAGGTTCAGTAGGCTTCAGCCTCCAGTTTTCAGTGGTTCTCAGGGCGAG
>NW_017706023.1:0-1087 GCF_001879085.1 Nicotiana attenuata | reverse complement strand
GACCGCCTTTTGATGTTTTTCAAGGAGATGATCTACCATCTTCCTTAGTATCTTTTTGATGTTTTTGTTGGCGGCTTTTACGGCTCCATTCATTTGAGGTCTATAGGCTGTGGAATTTTTGTGCTTGATTTTGAAAGTTTCACATATGGCTTTCATCAGATCACTGTTGAGGTTGGCGGCATTATCAGTAACAATAGACTCGGGAACTCCGAATCGGCAAACCGTACGATCTTTGACAAAATCTGCGACGACTTTCTTGGTTACAACTTTGTAAGATGCAGCTTCTACCCATTTTGTGAAGTAATCGATGGCTACCAGAATAAACCTGTGTCCGTTTGAAGCAGTGGACTCAATCGGACCAATGACATCCATTCCCCAGGCAGCGAATGGCCAAGGCGAGCTTGTTGCGTTGAGCTCATTTGGCGGCACTTTTATCATATCAGCATGCACTAGACATTGGTAGCATTTGCGGACATACTGGACGCAGTCGGTCTCCATGGTCATCCAAAAGTAACTAGCCCTGAGTATCTTCTTGGCCAAGACAAAACCATTCATATGCGGGCCGCAGGTCCCAGCATGTATCTCCTCAAGTAGCTTAGAAGCTTCTTTTGCGTCGACACATCTTAGCAACCCAAAATCAGGAGTTCTTTTGTACAAATTTCCTCCGCTATGGAAGAAGTGATTGGACAATCTCCGAAGTGTGTGTTTCTGAGTGGGTTTTGCATGCTCCGGATATTCTCCTTTCGCCAATACTCCTTGATGTCATGGAACCAAGGCTTCTATCTGTCTCTTCCTCGACGTGGGCACAATAAGCCGGTTGATTGTGGACCTTTACTGGGATGGGATCAATAAAGTTCTTGTCCGGATGTTGTATCATAGATGACAAAGTGGCCAATGCATCAGCAAACTCATTCTGAATTCTGGGTACATGCCGAAACTCTATCTTGGTGAACCTCTTTCTCAATTCCTGCACATGGTGCAGATATGGCAATATCTTGGAATTCTTGGTGGCCCACTCTCCTTGTACCTGGTGCACAAGTAAATCTGAATCCCCAATTACTAGCAGCTCCTGATTGTTCATGTCAAC
>NW_017706022.1:0-1087 GCF_001879085.1 Nicotiana attenuata | reverse complement strand
TATATAAAATATGTGAAACTGCTAATATAGCTTGAAAACGTGGCGGGTCAAAAATTACATGTCTACGGCTGCCCCTCTTTGACTGGAAACACGAAGAGTTATCAAAAAAAGAACGAAGAGATAGATTTTTTGACCCGACCCTTATTTAGAGAGACCAAAAACTAAAAGAAAAGAGAATGTGACCGAGCCCTGGTATCTGAGCTGCCTACATATCCTTGGCTATAAAGGAATCAGGCCACGTGTAGTTCAGAAATGAATGAAGTGATGGAGTGTGTGGAGAGGATGAGAGAGTCGAGTGAGGTACTGTTCCGTCGAGGTTCCGGTCCGCGGTCCTATTATTACATCAAAAATCAAAATTAAAAAGACTAACTAAGCCTATCAACTACGAGTTACAAGATTCCTATCTATGAGTCTTTTGAAGCTTGATCTTGAGTCTTGGTTGGTGCTTCATGCGGACTCTGATCTGAATCTTGATGCTTGTTAGCTGCAGGTGTTGGTTCAATCTTCTTCAGCTTTTCAAACCAAGACGAGACATGGAGAGCTTGTGACTTCTGCCTTGTCTTGAGCAACTCACCTCTCTCATTAACTTCTGCATTTAAGCTTAGTCTTGCTTCTATACGCGTCGGGTAGGTCTAGGGCCGAAATAACCTTGTCCCGGGCAAACTTGGATAACTTTTTCGTCACCAGCATCCAGCCCAACGCCCTACGCTGGCCCTGGCATTGGCTTATTGAAGTTTCTGCCACTGGCGCCACAGGTGGCGTGGAGCGCTGCCTGTGGCGCTGGAAATCCAACTTTTCCCGTTTTCAGGCCTAGCATGGGGCGCTAGGTTGGGGGGTGGCCAGGTATGTTTTAATTTTTTTTCGTTTTGTTTAATTTTGTATTTGATTAACCCACCCATAAAACCGACCCATCTACCCATATTCTCTCACTGTCCTGGCCCAAACTCTAACCTATCGTGATGGTGCCTATCGATGGTACTAGGCCAGCCGACTTTCAAGATACTTCAATAATTCATTAAGAGATGAACCAAAGCCTTTTTATAGCAGGATTTCATTAAAGAAACAAGAGTTAAACTCAATATAGAAA
>NW_017706021.1:0-1087 GCF_001879085.1 Nicotiana attenuata | reverse complement strand
GTAACTACGTAATTACCGATTAACGCTAAACGTTACTTTAAACGGACCCCTTTTTCTACCTTTAGTTTTACGTTTACCCTTTTACGTTTTACTTTTTCGGTTTTACTACGTACTTAAACGTTTTACGTTTATTTTAACTTTTTCGTAAACCTTGGTTTTACCTTTCGACGTAACAAAAGTTTTAAAACTTCGAACGGGGTTAATTTCCGTAAAGCCCCCGGGGGACCGTAATTCCTTTTATACTAACACTGGTTTTGCTTTACACATCATTTGTTAATTTATTACTTATTACTACTTTGACATTTAGTAAGTGGTATAGGTGAAATCACGTCTTCTTAAAACACATTATAATTAATTTATCCAATTTAGGGAAAACACTACACAAATAGGATAACTTATATATTGTCACGACCCAAATCCACTACGGGTCGTGATGGCGCCGGACACCGTTGTCAGGCTAGCCAACTATATTACCAATTAATTTCTCTTTTAATACTTTTGAAAATCTAAGGTTTTCCTTCCGTTTTACATAAATAACGATCATTTCTTGAATTCAAACTTAAATAATAATAATTAGTACAAAGTTTGCTGAAACCATCCCAGAAAACCCGGTGTCACAAGTGCATGAGCAACTACTGAATAGGATATAAATACAACACAACATCCGTCCGGAATACAATGGACGGAAAAGAAATACAGTTACTAGAAAGGGACTTTAAAGAGCTACGGGTCGCCTTGCATACTGCAACTCACCTAGTCCCTGAATCGTCCGTGCTGCTGCGCCGATAGGCCGCTAATGTATCATGTACCTGTGCAACAAAATGCACAAAAGTGTGGTATGAGTACGTAATCAACGTGTACTCAGTAAGTATCCCGCCTAATCCAGGAGGGGTAGAGACGAGATGGTCAACTCTGACACTTTCTAATAATTCCAATAATGGTTCCTCTTTAATATATGTATATACTAACCAGTGGGTTTATTCTATCAACATGATTTTAGTCCAACTAGAAGGAAACAAATAATCAATTAATTCTTTTATAAGAAATCTCCCAGAGTTTCCTTTTTAAATATATTCCGAATATTTTT
>NW_017706020.1:0-1087 GCF_001879085.1 Nicotiana attenuata | reverse complement strand
TGTAGTACCACATATTCATCAAAACCCATATGGTGAATATCTCTTTTAAAGAGAAAGTTATACCATTATGGTTATGGTCAAAATTATATACAAGATATATTTCTTGCATTAATGTTATTCTTTAATAATCACATTACCAAAATATTTTGGCGTACAATAGGTACGTGACGAATGACCATTCATGCCATAATAATGACATTATTTTCTTAATCATCTCAAACCTCCTTTTAGAGGTGAGTGCGGTATATTCACTACCACTAGCACGTTCATATTCTTTGAAGAATGAATATGTATTCATAAATCAGATGTTGTCACATTCACATCATGAATGGACCATAATCATCTATATGTGCTTTACAAAATCTCATGTCAAATCGATGACAAATATTTTTCACAGAGTGAAGGATTATTTTGAGAATCCTTATTATTCTCATTATCACAATGATGACGATTATAATTTCGTCTATTGCCACGTCCACATCCATTGATACCTTCACGGTATAATTTTGTCTTCTTTCAGACTTATCACATATTGCTATCACATTCTCTTAAGGGAATGAGAATGGAGCAAATTCAATGGGGCGGGTTTCCGCTTTTTGTGCCCATAATCATACATGAATTTGATCATGGCAAGACATAGAAATTTTTACCCTTTAGGTGGTTATAATTTCTTACAAACTCCATTAGAGTTATAATCAAACTTTGTTGTCTTTGCTTGTATATAACATCAAATTATAGAATTTCAAGAATTTAAAGAAAAAAATAAAGTAAAATACTTACCTTAAATCCAGAATTTAATCATGAAGGAAGTTCATGGAATAATTGACAATTATTATGCTCAATCCCAAAGCTTCTACTCAATTGGTTAGAGTCTCGTGTTGATAACGTGTTATAAAACAATAAAAGAAGAAGAACAATATTGCAGAGAAAGAGAGAGAGGGAATTCTTATTGAAATTTTGGAGTGAATTACAATGGAATAGAACCCTCTATTTATAGGGAGAGGGTGACTTAGCCACCAAGTAATAAACCCTAAAATCTCTCTAAATATAGACATTCACCATAAATAAAATTCTATTTATAACAGCC
>NW_017706019.1:0-1087 GCF_001879085.1 Nicotiana attenuata | reverse complement strand
GGTGGGCATATAGACATGTATTAAACAAAGAAATGGCATGTTGGGATCAGATTACCAATCAGACAGTCATGTACAAAGGGGTAGCAGGGATTGGGAGCATGGAAATTATTAGTCTGTTAGGGGGTGAACACTTAAAACAGGGCAGGAAACATGCCAGTTGAAAAACAAGTAGACATGGATCTAATTTACATATAAGCACACATGTAAACATGCTGAAAGCAGGAAACACATAGGTTTGATTAAACATAAGTAGACATGTTGATTACAAGGAAACACATAGGTTAAACAGAATAACAGTAAACATGCTGATTAGGAACGTAAAACAGAGAGATCTAATGAGATAAAGTAGACATGCTGATAACATGATACATAGTTTAATTGAATAGTAGTAAACATGCTGATCAGGGAAACACATAAGTTTAATAAAATAGAAGAAAAGACATGCTGATTATAAGGAAACACACAGGTTTAATTGAATAGCAGTAGTGGAGGCATACCAGTTAATCAGAACTGCAATAAACCAGTAAACGATTTAAGCAGGCAATTTGGTTCATTTGGTCCTATAGGCATGCTGTCTAGGTGCTGGAAATAATCACAAACGTTGCAGAACTAATTTTATATAAGTCTGATATCTAGGTGTTGGGATTGCTTTTATACTTATTTCCTATAGGCATGATTGCTACTGAAGAAACTGATTTTTTATAAGATTTGATTGCAGGTATGATATCAAGGTGAGTGCAATAAAAATCCTAGAACATGGTTTCTAATGCACATAGGAGAATTTATGAACATGATTGTTAAGGTCGAATTAACAACAACCTAGAGACAAGATTTCTAGGGTGGATGTGAACATGCGTAAATAAAACTTTAGAGCAAATAACATGATGAACCTATAAGCATGTTTTCTAATGCACACAACAACCTATAGGCATGGTTTCTAATACAGGTAGATAATCATAACTGTCCTAAGAACAGGATTTCTACCCGATTTCCCCATAAGATATATATAAAAGACCCTCCCATTTTACTAATCCCCAATATCTGTTTTACAAGAATTATCATTACAGACAAAATGAATGAACAAATT
>NW_017706018.1:0-1087 GCF_001879085.1 Nicotiana attenuata | reverse complement strand
CAAAAAGCCCAATACCACCTAATACCTTATTCGAACTTGTACCAATCCTTAAAACACCTAAAACAACACCGGAAACCGATTTAATCAAAGATTCAAGCCTAAGAACTTCAAATTTCTTCCAAATACGATTTCGATCAAAAACCTAACCAAAACATGTCCGAATGACCTGAAATTTTGCACACACATCCCAAATGACATGACGGAGCTACTGCAACCTTCGGAATTCCATTCCGACCCTCGGATCAAAAACTTGCTATCGGACCGGAACTTCAAAAATACAAACTTCGGCATTTCAAGCCTAAATGAGCTACGGACTTCCTAAATACATTCCGAACACGCTCCCAACCCCGGAATCACCTAACGGAGCTAACAGAACCATCGTATTTCCATTCCGAGGTCGTCTTCACACTGTTCCGACTACGGACCATTTTTCAACACTTAAGCTCTCATTTAGGGACTAAGTGTCCCAAAACACTCCGAATCCTAACACCGAACGTCCCGGCAAACCAAAATAGCAGAAATGAATTTAGGGGAAGCAGTTAATGGGGATCGGGGCGTAAATTCCAAAAATGGCCGGCCGGGTCGTTACATCCTCCTACACTTAAACATTCGTTCGTCCTCGAACGAGCATAAAGAACATACCTGAAGTAGTGAAAAGATGAGGGTACTGGCTGCGCATATCCTGCTCGGTCTCCCAAGTCGCCTCCTCGGCCGGCTGACCCCGCCACTGAACCTTCACTGAAGCAATGTTCTTTGACCTCAACTTTCTGATCTGTCTGTCCAATATAGCCACTGGCTCCTCAACATAGGATTGATCCTTGTCCAACTGGACTGAACTGAAATCCAACACGTACGACGGATCACCGTGATACCTCCGGAGCATCGAAACATGAAATACCGGGTGAACTCCGGCCAAATTGGGAGGTAAGGCAAGCTCGTAAGCAACCTCCCCAACTCGCCTCAAGATCTCAAAAGGGCCAATAAATCTCGGACTCAACTTTCCTTTCTTCCCAAACCTCATAACGCCTTTCATAAGCGAGACCCGAAGCAGAACCCGCTCACCAACCATATATGAAACATCACGAAC
>NW_017706017.1:0-1087 GCF_001879085.1 Nicotiana attenuata | reverse complement strand
TAGAGGCACTGACATTACCTTTCCTTCATGAATCAAGTGCCCTCACACAACAAAAGAGAGTAGTTCCACACAATAAAATTTAAGAACACTTAGGAACTCAAGATAGAAAGAATTCACTCACTCTCAGAAATAACATTCGTATGCCACAAAAGATGCACCATAAGCTTGCCCCTAGTGTACTACTCCACTAATCGAGCTCATTCAATCTTGGATCAATTAGGACTTTATTTGGTTGTAATGTAGGCTACGGGACGGGTAGGATACATTTAGATATAAGAGTGACTACACCTCCCTAAGCACTTTAATACATATACTTTAACATTCAAACCCCATACTTATGTCAAACCAAACTCCACCTTCACATCAATTTATATTACCCCATACTTCTTTAAGCACAGTTACGTCAAGAGCCACCACTTATCAAGAATTTTTTTTCAACAATCCAACTATAGTTTTTTTTTCAATTCAAGTGGCTCTTCCTTTTTCAAAGCAGTGCACCTTTCTCCTTATTTCATTAGTTCCACTCAAAAGCCAAACCAACCACCCCACACTTTAACTTTTACAAAGTTCATAAACAATTCAAGTGCTCATGAGAGGTTACAATGGTTCAAATAGATGGTTAATTCGAACAAATGGGTAAGGCTTGTAATGTGGTTGCCAAAGAAACAGGATTACAGGCTTAGAGGGGTTAACTACGATACATAATAATTAGGCGGGTAAAATATACATATCTGGCTCAACAAAGAAATGCCTATATCACTTCCTAGACTGAATAAAACTACTATTTCGCTTTGCACACACACGGGGCAAGTTCTAGGCATCAAATGCAATGCACAGAATATCACAAAACCTTACACACACATGGCACATAACTCACTCAGGATTGGATTCATCAAGACACCCTAGTCAGAGCAGTTAAGCAAATTTAAGATCATACAATTTAAGGTACTTATACAAGAGTCAAAAACTGAGCCTAAGCGTCACAACCAAAGTACTCACTATTCACAAGGCATAACAAAGTCAAGAGATATTGCTTCATTTCAAAACAAAACACAATGGCTCCTATTCCCAAAAAAAAAGAAAAAAA
>NW_017706016.1:0-1087 GCF_001879085.1 Nicotiana attenuata | reverse complement strand
AATAACCTTATTTGTTCTTTTGGGCATGTATACATTTGGGTCTGTTGAGTTCTTAAGGAACTCAGGCCCAAACCAGCTCTTTTTGAATTTTGAAGAGTCCAATCCTTCCATGGCTGCATCTCTCAAGTCGCTGGGCCTACTTTGTTGGGGCCCAATCATCAGAGTCCAGACCTTTCTCCCTACCTCTTTCGTTACTGTTCTAAATTTCTATAGCTTAGCTTACTGCTTTCATCATCTTTTGCTTATTGCGCTTGTTGTTTTTTAATCATATGATATCCTCTTGTATTTAACACTCATATATTAGATTATGTATTTTTCTTTCATGCTCTAGTATTACATGGAATATAAGCAGACCTTAACAAATATAGGACTTAAAAGGAAATAGTTAGTAATTTATCTTTATCTTCTTGTTAATTAAAACTTGTTCATCTTGCACACTCACTTTTCCTAAAGGTTTTGAAGCTCCAGTCTTTAATCAGAACTATCGCGCCCCTTTTTTTCTCGCGAAATCGGGTTTCGACATTTCTGGGACAAATCCTTTTTGAGAGGGTAGGGAATTGGAATTGAAAGAGTCGCAACCCTAACGGATTAAGGTGCGTTAGGGAACCTAGAGCCGATAACTCATGTTACTATTTTACATCTCGAGATTAGCTCAAGGGGAAAGTGTTAGGAACCCCTCAAGGTCCACCACGGTGGGCCCGGCTGAATTAACTATGATTAGTCTAATAAAGAAGAGAAAAGAATATTTAATAGGGATGCGGGTCCTAAATTTTTTAGCTTAAAGGTATACTCCCCGTGCAACATAAATATACTTCGCAACTCCCTCGTGCGGGGTTGTCTCGATNTATTCAGCAGGCACAAACCTATCATCTCTGTCTACCCGNTTAACTATCTTAAGTCGTTACGTAAGCGGTCTACTGGTTCTAGTTTCGTCCCGTATGTCCGTGTCACCGTTCCCCGTCCCTTTAACCCGTTACTGGGTCCCCGTGGACGGGTAAGTTTACGGAACCCGTTCCTTATTTTACGGGGGTATTAAGGTTTTCCGTAGTAACCGTACCTACCGTACGGGTTTTCGGCTTCCAAAAAC
>NW_017706015.1:0-1087 GCF_001879085.1 Nicotiana attenuata | reverse complement strand
AGCGGCTATGCGCCCGGTGAGCCGTTGGACGGCCTTTACGTTATCGACAATCTTTATGTCCTCGATTGCCTTAATCTTATCCGGATTGATCTCGATTCCCCTATTGGACACCATAAATCCCAGGAACTTTCCGGATCCGACCCCGAACGCGCATTTCTCCGGGTTCAGCTTCATGTTATATTGCTTTAATATAGCAAAAGTTTCCTGCAAATGGCTAAGATGTTCCTCTGCGCGCAGGGATTTAACTAACATATCATCAATATAAACTTCCATGGTTTTGCCTAATTGATTCTCGAACATCTTGTTAACTAGGCGTTGGTAGGTGGCCCCGGCGTTCTTTAGCCCGAAGGGCATCACGTTATAGCAGTAAGTGCCATACTTAGTGATGAAGGACGTTTTTTCCTGGTCGTCCTTATCCATCCGGATCTGATTATATCCGGAATAGGCGTCGAGAAAACTTAGCGTCTCGTGGCCGGCCGTGGCATCGATCATTCGATCGATGTTAGGCAAAGGGAAGAATCCTTGGGGCAAGCTTTATTTAGATCTTTATAATCTATACACATTCTTAATTTATTACCCTTTTTGGGTACTACGACTACGTTGGCTAACCATTCTGGGTATTTAACTTCCCGGATGGACCCTATGTTTAATAACTTAGTTACCTCCTCGTGGATGAAAGCCTGTTTGACCTCGGATTGGGGCCTTCTCTTTTGTTTGACTGGCCGGAATTTTGGGTCTGTGCTCAACTTGTGAGTCGTGACCTCAGGGGGTATGCCTGTCATATCCAAATGGGACCAAGCAAACACATCCTCGTTAGCAGTAAGAAAAGAAAGCAAATTTTTCCTGAGCTCGGTAGTTAAACCCGAGCCCAGGTATACCTTTCGGTCTGGCGCACTCGAACGAATAGGGATCTGTTCCAGCTCTTCTACTGTTGATTTGGTGGCATCGGACTCATCCGGAGTCACGAAAGACCGGGGAATAAAGAGGTCTTCCCCGAAGGTAGATTCTGGTTCAGCCTCCTTTACCGGCGGCTTACACTTTGACTGCTATTTTGCCTTGGACACCTCATCTACTGCGAACATCTCTC
>NW_017706014.1:0-1088 GCF_001879085.1 Nicotiana attenuata | reverse complement strand
TTGAACTAAACTATAAAACATTAAAACTATTTTTTTGGATTTTCAAGATTATAAAAATAAAGATAAGGTACTATTTTTGTATATATTTTTTATTCAAATTTACGAAAGATACGTAAACTAAACTATTTTTTGTAATTTTTATTTTTTGTGAAAAAATAAAGTAAAAGAGTCAAAATCAGCTGAAATAGAGATATTAGGCCTAAACCAAATATTTACATGCTAAAATATAAAAATCTTGGGGAGGGTCAAAAATCACATGTCTACACTTGTAAACCAAGATATCTAAATATGCCATTTTATTATTAAACCTATCTGTTTGCCTAATGATGCTATTATATGTAGAGATGCCAACCCCTATAGGCATGGTATCTACATGCGTAGTTGCAGAATTCAGAAGTTAAATCCTATAGACATGCTTTCTACGTATGAAATTGCACAAATTAGAGACAAAATCCAATAGGCATATTTTCCACCCTTTGTGCATAAAAGTAACCCCTCCCTTTTTTACTAAATCCCCATGAGTTTATACAATTTATTACAGACCAGTAGAACAAAACTGAAATTAAAAGTACATTAGAAGCTATCAGCTACATCCGAGCGACCTAATTCAAACTTAGTGTCTAATAATATGAGATTGAACCACTTCCGAGATCGAGATTTCCAAAGCCTTCTCTTATCTAGGGTGTTTCAGAGATCTAAGGAGTTTCAGGAACCCCAGGCAGTGCTTACACCCAAGATATTAATCAGAATGAGTTATAGTGCAGTGTGGAAGAGCCAACTCTCAGGTGTCCAAGTTCAGAGGGAGCTCAGGGGTTCCAAAGCAAGGCTCACAAGAGAGGGGCAGAACTTAAATTCTAAGAATGAGTGCAAGTGCAATAGGGGGGGGGGGTAGGGTAGGGTAATGCCGAAGGCAGGCCTGGTGGTCATACCTAACCATGAGGTAGGCTGGCACACCCTGACAAGCCTGTTCAGCCAGCAAATAAGAGCACAGACCTATTGAAGGTCAGACTATGGTCTAGACAGTGATTAGGACACTGCCAGACCAAGGTCTTAAGCTCAAGATACATAGTAAAGGGGAAAGGGGAATG
>NW_017706013.1:0-1088 GCF_001879085.1 Nicotiana attenuata | reverse complement strand
ATCACTTCAGACCCAAATTTCTGGTTTAGATCGAGTTGATGTTTATCCCACTATGATTACAGAGATTTTAGCTCCCATAGTTCGCAAAGATTGTTACTGGAGTAATGATTTTCCCATTGTAATCCCCAATCCAAATCAGAGGATTACTTCATATATGACTGGATTCTCTTTCGTTTACACATACCCTTTTACTCTTGGGTTTAAGCCAGCTATTGACCCAGTAATTCTCGATTTCTGTCGTTTCTTCAAAGTTTGTCTAGCACAGGTTGGCCCGCTTGTATGGAGGGCTGTTGCTTGTTTAAGGCATCTGGCCAATTTAGCAAACGTTGATTTCTCCTTCTCTCACCTAATTCATCTATACTCTTTTAGACTTTTCCGTAATGGAGTTTTTACCTAGTGGCTAGGAGTAAGAGAGTTTTGGTAAGCCCAGAAGATGATAAGGATCGTGGCTGGTATGCCCATTTTGTTGCTGCTCCCACAGTTGGTTTAGTGGGTGAACAAAACGTTCCCTTCCCTGAGAAGTGGAATTTTGCACGTAAGTCTTTCATCTTTCCCGTACCTCTTTCTTTTGAGTTTACAAATTTCTTTAACTTTGTTTCTCTTCTTTTTTTTTCTTTAGCAACCACGGGAGTTGTGGAGAATATTCCCAATTTCGTGGTTGGGTAGATAAATTGTTGAAGATAGCTCCTATGGAAGCTAGGACTTGGAAATTTATTTCCAATCGTCATGGTTGGAAAGTAAAGACTCACGGTATGAGTTTTTGTCTTTCTCGTATGTAAGATATTTCTTTTTATTGCCTTAACTTTCAATTTTCTCTTTGTCAGGTTTCGCCATTCGAGGTGTTACTGCTGAGGCAGTTGCAGCCTCTCGTTTAGGAACCCAACTTTCTTTAGAAAGTGCTTAGGATATTCTTTTGAAAAGAAAAACCGCAGATGATGATAGCTCCGACGAAGAAGAGGATGGTGGTTCCTTGGTGAAAAGGCCAAGAGTTCGGAGACATGTCGTCTCTGGTGAAGCTGAAGTTTCACATCATCTTTCTCCAACCGGGCCTATTAATCTCGCCTCTGACGATGATGTTGCTACCCTTC
>NW_017706012.1:0-1088 GCF_001879085.1 Nicotiana attenuata | reverse complement strand
CCGATCCAAGGTTCTATGGCCATCTCCGGCTTTGCTCCGGCGTATCTTGGTCTTCTGAGCCTGATTCTGATCTTCTCCGACTCAGATCGGACCTTTTTCAAAGCCTTTCTCATTTTAGGGTTCTTCTGAAACCCTAACTATTCGAGGTTTTCTCCAATTTTTCTTAGATCTGTTGTGTATCCATGCTCTATTTGAGTTTTCAAACGGTTTCCCCAACTTTCTTTCAAAATTACTTTCAAAATCGATTCTTTTTCGATTTAGGGTTTTTTGAAAAATGTTTAAATGTTTTTATGATTTTTCTTTGTCATTTATGTGTATTTGTCTCTACTGTGTTCTTGTATCATGTTCCTATATACTTCTCTTACTATGTTTTCCTATATTATGTTCTCGTGTGCTTTCTACTATGTTCTGGTATTTCTTCTACTATGTCCTGCTATGCTATACCTTTCTACTGTGTTCTTTGATATTTTCCTTCTACTGATCCTTGTTTAGGTTTTTCTGAGAAAAAACTTTCTTAAGCATGTTTCTTCTACTCTTGCTACTGTGTTTGCATGTGTTCTCATGAGTTTCTGAAAGAAACCCCTGAGCCTGTTTCGACTACTTGCTTCCTCATCTCGGTATTTGATTCAAGGTGGAAACCCTAGAATTTGGGGGTTCTGCCGAGGTTTGGTCATGTGATTAAACTAGGGTTCTATTTTAGGACCCTTGACTCTCTCAGACTAACTTTTGAGTTTTTGAACTAAGTCTGAACTTCTTTACTTACATACAACTCTGAACTTTTAAATTTCTTCTACACTAGACTTTTCTACTGATTGGCATGACAGTTCTTTCATGTTTAAACGTGTCTGTATGATTTATATGTGTGATAAATATTTCTTCAAAGAGGTTTTCAAACAAGTGATTGACTCAGAATTCCTTTTTAATAGGTCTAATTGATTGTTTACTGAATTTCCTTAAGTGAAAACCTTTTCCATCTTTCTGACTTGGTTCATTCATACCAAATCTCAGACCTTGTGATTTCTTGGCTGTTAATTGATTTTCTTTCCTTAAATTGTACAATCGTGTACTTCAGTAGACCTTGTCCTTAA
>NW_017706011.1:0-1088 GCF_001879085.1 Nicotiana attenuata | reverse complement strand
ACTTTCCATATATCACCGCGGGAACCTTTATATTAACTTTTGAAAATTATTTTCCCGAAATATCACCCCTCGTTTTAACCCACCTTATCACACTGCATGGCTTCTAGTGGTTTCCCTACTAGCCATGCGTTTCAAGCCCACCTTATCTCACCGCATGTGTTTCAACGCCCAGACCTTATACCACCGTATGTTATCAATAACAACAGCACGGTAGAAACCTCGTGCAACAAAATAGCAACCGCACGACATAAACCTCGTGCAACACAATAGTAACTACACGACAGAAACCTCGTGCAAATACAATAACAACCGCACGGCAGAAACCTCGTGCAAACACAACACTGAATACAACAACAACAACGTCGGTAACAGAAGAATACGGCAGGTAAATCAACTTAGGAACTCCAGAACACATCGAGATAGAAGAACGAACTCACAAGGAAAGACACAACAGGAAATAATGGTACAACATAGCAATAGCACAAGAAGGAAGAGATATTGTGTAGCAACGATCCCACAGAAGTACAATTCAACGATAAGAGGGATAACATGAATCAATGACTTCAATTAACGGTAAGTCAATAATTATAAGGGATAACAAACTTCAATTAGGGTGGAGCAATTACGGAAGAGATTCAACAAATTCAATTAAGGATAAGCAGATTATGAAAAAGATAACAATAAATTCAATCAAGGACAAACAATTACGGAAAGGAGAGCATAGCAATAAAAAGAGGCAACAACTTTAGTTAAGGCATATAAGAGAAAAATAGGCAATAAGGGTGAAACATGAAGCAGTTAATTGCAATTAAGACACGTAGAGGTGAAACTAATAAATGCGGGATTTAACATGAGAAACAACTTCATATCTAATGAACATAAGAACCTAAGAGCCCTAAACGGTCAAATTTCCACAAATAAGCCCGAGCACTTACTCGTCACCTCGCGTACACGGACTTCACATGACACAATTAGCACAAAAGACTCAAATCCTAAGGGGTAGCTTCCCCCATAAAAAGTTAGGCAAGATACTTACCTCAAAGACTTGACCGTTACTCTAAAATGAACTTCTCGAGTGAAATAACTTC
>NW_017706010.1:0-1088 GCF_001879085.1 Nicotiana attenuata | reverse complement strand
ATATGTTTCTGTGGTTTATTCTTTAGATTTCCTTCTTTTCTTAAAAAAAAAAAACAATCAAAAATATCATTCTCTTTTAGAGTTTTTTCTTGATAGAGCATTTGTTTCAAAAGAAAAAAAAATGCCCGTTAAGCTTGAGTCTAGAATAGGTCATAGAACATTAAGTCTAGAAAATTCAATAAAAAAGAGATTTGCTTCTTTTATTTCTCTTTGCTCATCAGAGTACTCATAAAAGAAAAAATTTCAGTTTGTTTACTCTATTCTCGATCTTCCAGAACTACGCAAAGATCTGATTCATGCGGGGTCATGATACGTAGGCAACCTACATAGGGTTCGATCGAATTATTTTTTTATTTATCCAAAGAAAAGGAAAGAAAAAAAGGGAAAAAATCAAGGAAAATAAAAGAGAGAAGAAAGAAAAAAAGAGAGTGAATGCGACAATGAGCATCGAGAGATACAGGAAGCTCATCAGAAATTGATCGACAAATGGAAGGACGTGGCTGTCAACGCCAACAAGAGGCTAGGGTATCTGCAACGGGGTATGGTAGAGCTGGAAGGCAAATTCTTGAAAAGTATTGAAGATTGCCAAAATGCTGAGGGAAACGCATGCGGACATCTGGCCAGAGCCTATTTGCTGCTAGGACTGCACGAGCTGGTACAACTGTACGAGGGACGCAAGAATACCGAATCTGGGGAAGGTCCTTCTGGGACCAAGTAGTTAGGATCTTTTATTTAATGCTTTCATAATGTAATAAGGCCACTGGCCATTAGTGACATCTTTATTTTCCGTTATTTTAAATTGTTTTTAAGACTCGTCTTATTTTTATCATTAAAATGAGGCATTTAGCATTATAAGTTTTCCATAGTTAATTTGTCACTAGGCCTACCTCGGGCACAACGAGGCACCCAAATTAGGACACGACTTATATTATTGCACAATGTGTTTAAATATTGCAATATTATTTTCTCAGAATCCGCACTGACTTCTTACCTTTTGTTTTTCTTTTATTTTATTTCCCCTCCAAAAAGGTTAGTTCGTGTATTCTGACACCATCAGCATACTCTACAAGATCTAAGGGCCCTCCACA
>NW_017706009.1:0-1088 GCF_001879085.1 Nicotiana attenuata | reverse complement strand
AATAGAAAGGGACCCAAACTAGTTTGGGTTCCTAAGACTAACCCCTGATTTCCTTTTGTAGGTCCAAGTGAAAGGGAGGAGCAAAATATGGTATATGGATAGTGGCTGCTAAAAATATATGACTGGGAACAAGGACCAGTTCCTTTCACTTGAGGACTTAAAAGGAGGTAATGTCTCCTTTGGTAATGGAAAGAAAGGTGAGATCATTGGGGTTGGAAAGGTAGGCAAAACAGATTCTCACTCCATAGAGAATGTCTACCTGATAGATGGTTTGAAATATAGCCTAATAAGTGTGTCACAATTGTGTGACAGAGGTAACCTTGTGGCTTTTACCTCCACCAAATGCTTTGTGATTAACCTTATCACTGACAAAATTGTTTTGCAGGGAAAAAGAGTTAACAATATTGACATAGTAGATTTGTCAACTCTTTCAGAAAATGAACTCACTTGCTTAAGTGTGTTAGTTAATGATCCCCTCCTATGGCTCAAAAGACTTGGTCATGCCAGTCTAAATCAGCTAAACAAATTAGTCTCCAAGGACTTGGTTATAGGGTTACCTAATATCAAGTTCAAGGAAGACAAAGTTTGTGAGGCATGTGCAAGGGGGAAGCAGGTAAGGTCATCCTTCAAATCAAGAAAATGGTAAGTACGTCCAAGACGTTGGAACTGGTTCATATGGATCTATGTGGTCCAATGAGAACCATGAGCAGAGGTGGAAAGAAGTATGTAATGGTGCTAGTTGATGACTATTCTAGATTCACCTGGGTTTTATTTCTAACTTCCAAAGATGAAGCATTTGACATGTTTTCTGCATTTGTTAGGAAAACTCAGAAACAATTAGGAAATCAACTTGCATCCATTAGGTCTGATCATGGAACTGAGTTTGAAAACTCTAAGTTTGCAGAGTTCTGTGATGAAAATGGGATAGATCATAACTTCTCTGCCCATAGGACTCCACAACAAAATGGAGTAGTTGAAAGGAAAAATAGGAACTCTTGAGGATATGGCTAGAACCATGTTACTATCTAGCAAATTGCCTCACAGCTTCTGGGCAGAGGCTGTAAACACTGCATGTTACATCATAAATG
>NW_017706008.1:0-1088 GCF_001879085.1 Nicotiana attenuata | reverse complement strand
GCAGTATCAACAGTGAAATCACAGCTCCGGGTAGTCCCCAACTACCCAAAAACTTCCCAGAACTGCACTGACCTGATTCCTTTGTAGCTAAGGATATGTAGGCAACCTCTAAAGCAAGGTTCGGTCAGACATTTTTCAAAAATGCTTCTCATGGAGTGCCAAGCGGGGCAAAAATCCCTCATAATTGCTCATTTTATCTTTGCCCGAAAACCCCTTTGTGTCTCCGAGCAAAGAGGGGCAGCTGTGAGCACGTGATTTTTGCCTCGCATGATTTACTCCTACAGAATTCCTAAATTTAGGATTTTTCCCTTTAATTACTTGATTTTTAGGAATTAATTGCAGAGTTTTCGTGTTTGTTTGCATTTTGTGTGCATTTTAATTTATATAATTCACAAAAATACAAAAATATATATTGCATTTGCATTTAGGATTTAACTTTACATATTTTTAGATTAATTAGTAATTAGGATTTTACAAAATAGAAAAATCACAAAAAAATGATTTACTTTTTATATTGTTTAATTTTTAGCTTCGATTTTTGTTAGTTTTCCTTAATTTGGTATTTAATTAATTGTGTTGATTGTTAATTAGAGCCTAATATAATTTGGTAGGTTAATGTAGTTTTTATGAGTTAATTTAGGTTTTTAGTTTTAATTTGAAAAGAAAAAGAAAAGAAAATTAAAAAGAAATTGAGCTTTTAATAAAGATGCCCGAATTTGGGCTGGCCCAAACCTGAACCCGTCCAAAACCCCTCAAAACCCAGCCCAAGTACACCTCTTACCCGGTCCAGCCTCCACACCCCACCAAACGACCCCGTTTCCTTGAAGTTTAATCACAACCCTTGATTTTCTTCATCCAACGGATAGGTACTGGGCAGGTCTTTAATATATATACTCTCGAACAAAACCCCCCCCCCCCCCTACTCCTTCCTCGTCTCCAAACCCTCCCTGTAACGCCACCGCCCGCCGTCGTCGAAAATCGCCCCACAGCGGCGGCAGGTCTCCGATGACCACCAAAATCGCACCAGAGCATCACCTCCTCCCCCTCATACCAATGCCACCACCCGCTCCCCTCGAATCTCACTGAAT
>NW_017706007.1:0-1088 GCF_001879085.1 Nicotiana attenuata | reverse complement strand
TAAAATAGCTCTGCCACAACAACAACGTCCTAAAAAGGAAGTCTTCTCCAAACTCTTTACCAGTATTTTACTCATTCTCTTAACAAAAGAAATAAAGGAAGTTCAAATTCATGGTAGCATAGGGTCTCCACTCCCTAGCTGTGTTTTTCAACATAGGGTCTCCACTCCCTAGTTGATTTTATTTTAGACATAGGGTCTCCACTCCTTAGTTGATTTTTATTTTTAGACATAGGGTCTCCACTCTCTAGTCGTTTTTCCAACATAGGGTCTCCACTCCCTAGTTGATGTTTTATTTCAGACATAGGGTCTTCACTCCCTAGTTGATGTTTTATTTTAGACATACGGTCTCCACTCCCTAGTCTATTTTCCAACATAGGGTCTCCACTCCCTAGTTGATGTTTTATTTCAGACATAGGGTCTCCACTCCCTAGTCTTCTTTTCCAACATAGGGTCTCCATTCCCTAGTTGATGCTTTTTTTAGACATAGGGTCTCCATTCCCTAGTCTTCTTTCCCAATATAGGGTCTCCACTCCCTAGTTGATTTTATTTTAGACACAGGGTCTCCAATCCTTAGTCTTCTGTTCCAACATAGGATCTCCACTCCCTAGTTGATGTTATTTTAGACATAGTGTCTCCACTCCCCAATCACGTTTCTAACATAGGGTCTCCATTCCCTAGTTGAAGTTATTTTAGACATAGGGTCTCCACTCCCTAGTCACGTTTCCAACATAGGGTCTCGACTCTCTAGTTGAAGTTATTTTCGACATAGGGTCTACACTCCCTAGTCGCATTTCCAACATAGGGTCTCCACTCCCTAGCTGAAGTTATTTTAGACATAGGGTCTCAACTCCCTAGTCTTCTTTTCCAACATTGGGCCTCCACTCCCAAGCTGAAGTTATTTTATATATAGGGTCTCCACTCCCTAGTCTCTTTTTCCACATAGGGTCTCCATTCCCTGGTTTAATTAAATTTAGACATAGGGTCTCCACTCCCTAGTCACTTTTCCAACATAGGGTCTTCACTTCCTAGTTGAATTTATTTTAGACATAGGGCCTCTACTCCCTAGTCTCGTTTCCAACATAGGGTCT
>NW_017706006.1:0-1088 GCF_001879085.1 Nicotiana attenuata | reverse complement strand
ATTGCCATCGGTTGTTGCGGGCAACATCGGGAGGCAACATCGCTCGTGGCGGCTGATGGCTTTTGGCAACAGAACGGCAAAGCACCGTGCAAGTAGCGCCGCAAGGTGCCATGCGCATGGGGCGAAGCTCGGTAAATTGCCTATTGCCATCGGTTGTTGTGGGTTGTGTCTGGCATTGCTCCAACCCCCTATTCGTGCTTTGCGGGGCTTGTCTTGGCTTTGCAACGTTGGCATCGGCAACAACACATGGCTGCGCGTCGCGTGTTGGGGCTGTTGTTGGCTTGCATCGGCGAGGCAAGTGTACGTGCGGCACATGAGTGGTGTTCGGCTTGTGTGGCTAGGTTGGATCCCTGCTTGAGCAGCGACGTCCTAGCCCGCATGCCATCTCAGTCATGGCACAAGCGCAAATTAGGCTTGTTTGGCGTCGGTTTTCTGTGTTGCATACCTAATGCCAAGGCATTATCAAGCACAATCGGTTGCCTTTCGCCCCTCGCGTTCGACGTGCGGGGTGAACCAAAAGCTGCAGTTGTGTCCCAAGTCGTCCTTGCTTCGCCCTGCGATGGCTTGGTCCAGGACTAGTATGCTCGGACTCTCGGATTCGGTAAACGCAATGGGCAGTGGGGTCTTCATTGGCTCCTATCTGCCCAAAGAATGCTCCTTACGAATGACGGCCGTGCTCGTCTTGGACTTGGACGTGCCCTTTGGGTCGGCCATGCTCATGCGACGCCGGCGTCAATGAGGAATGCTACCTGGTTGATCCTGCCAGTAGTCATATGCTTGTCTCAAAGATTAAGCCATGCATGTGTAAGTATGAACAAATTCAGACTGTGAAACTGCGAATGGCTCATTAAATCAGTTATAGTTTGTTTGATGGTATCTACTACTCGGATAACCGTAGTAATTCTAGAGCTAATACGTGCAACAAACCCCGACTTCTGGAAGGGATGCATTTATTAGATAAAAGGTCGACGCGGGCTCTGCCCGTTGCTGCGATGATTCATGATAACTCGACGGATCGCACGGCCATCGTGCCGGCGACGCATCATTCAAATTTCTGCCCTATCAACTTTCGATGGTAGGATAGTGGC
>NW_017706005.1:0-1088 GCF_001879085.1 Nicotiana attenuata | reverse complement strand
ACAGCATGTTCCCCCTTCCCACATTGACTGGTTATCTCTGTATTTCCTTTTTCCGCTGTATATATATATAAACTGCACAGGTTTATTTGGTAGTCTGGTCCTAGCCTCGTCACTACTTCGCCGAGGTTAGGCTAGGCACTTACCAGCACATGGGGGTCAGTTGTGCTGATACTACACTCTGCACTGTGTGCAGATCCAGGAGCAGCTTTCGGACAGTAGTTGGAGGGCTTCCTTCAGTCCACCCGGAGACCCAAGGTAGACCTGCAGGCGTCCGCAGGCCCTGGCGTCTCCCTCTATCTTTATTCCCTGTTTCATTTTCTTTGTTCAGAAACAGTTTATTGTATTTTCTTCAGACCCTGTATGTAGTGACTCTTAGACAGTCTGTGACACTGTAACATAAGCCTGGATGGAAACTTTTCTTTAATGGAGCTGCCAATGCCAAGGGTGTCGGAATAGGAGCAGTACTGATTTCTGAGACAGGGCAACATTACCCCGTCACTGCTCAACTTCGTTTCTATTGTACCAACAACATGGCTGAGTACGAAGCATGTATCCTGGGATTGAGGTTGGCTATAGACATGGATGTCCAGGAAATCTTGGTCATGGGTGACTCGGACCTTCTTGTACACCAGATTCAAGGAGAGTGGGAGACACGAGATTTGAAGCTCATACCATACCGGCAGTGTTTGCATGAACTTCGTCAACGGTTTCAATCAATAGATTTCAAACATATTCCAAGGATGCACAATGAGGTTGCCGACGCTCTGGCCACTTTGGCGTCGATGTTGCATCACCCGGACAAGGCTTACGTGGATCCGTTACAGATTCAGGTTCGAGATCAGCATGCCTATTGTAATGTGGTGGAGGAAGAGTTTGATGGTGAGCCATGGTTCCATGATATAAAAGAATACCTCCGGATGGGAGCATACCCGACACAAGCTACAGGGGATCAAAAGAGGGCAATTCGACGCCTGGCAAGCGGATTTTTCTTCAGTGGAGGAGTGTTGTACAAGAGAACTCCAGATCTTGGTTTATTGAGATGCATAGATGCCAAACAAGCTACAGTTATCATGGCTGAGGTACATGCG
>NW_017706004.1:0-1088 GCF_001879085.1 Nicotiana attenuata | reverse complement strand
CTCAAATACTCCTTATAGCTGCTAAGCAAAAATATCTAATCATGGCATTTTTATNCTTGAAAACAGAACCAAGTTTTACATCATCCAGTGATGCAGTTTTCCTTTAATATTATTGATTGGAGATTCTTTTGCCTTTCCTTTTCCTTTCCGTTTTTCTTCCTTCAATACTTTGTAGTGATTCAATGTGCTGATCTTCCACAGGAGTTACAATTTCTTTTTCCATTGTAATATTATAAATTGGATTCTCCTGCTCTTCTTCAACTTGAGATATCAGCAACACTTGCTCTTCCGGACCATATGTGTTTTTGTGCAATAACTGTTGATTATCAATTTCCATTATTGCATTACCTTCTAGTTGTTGATCTGCTTTTTCTGATATTTCAACAACAAATTTCGAATCTTTATAGTATGGATCATTTTTTAAAAGAATCATACACATAATAAGATCTTCATCTTTTGTCACTTCTATTCCCTTAGAAGTACCTAGGTTGATATTAAGCCATACATTTGCTTGAAACTTTTTGTTGTCAAGCTCTATAACTTCAAAAAATTTTCTAAGGAATTCTTCAAATGAAGTCCCATCATTTATCAGGAGGAGCTTCGTTTTATGATCCAAGTACTTGTAATCTGCTGTCCATTTGCCATCGAACGCAATAATCAAGAAATTTGTATGGATCATGTATTTAATGAACCCAAATAATTAGATATCTAGAAATTATACTGTTTAAAAATATAATATTCATCCAGTATAATATACTGGAGAATAAGCTTACATACAGGTGATGTCCCGTAAAATATACTGGATTAAAACAAAACTCAATTATATTCTAGTCTTAGAACTTATCCAGTATAACATACTGGAGAAAAAGCTTAGACACAGGCGATGTCCCGTAAAATATACAGGATTAAACAAAACTCAATTATAATCTAGTCTGAAAACAGAATTCGTCCAGTATAACATACTGGAGAAAACATTACACACGAGGTGACGTACGTTAAATATTCTGGATTGAAATAAAACTCAACTATATTATAACATAATAATCTACATTAACGAAACATAACTTCAAGTGAATTACAATGCATTT
>NW_017706003.1:0-1088 GCF_001879085.1 Nicotiana attenuata | reverse complement strand
TTGGACCCGCCTTCTCGAGGACTTATGGTTAAAATAATGCCTTATCGAGGCCTTACGAATTTCGAACTCACCTTTGAGGTCTTACAGTTTTATGTGTCGCCTTATTAAGGTCTTATGAGCTTGGACTTGCCTTCTTGAGGTCTTATAGTTTAAGTGTTGCCTCATTGAGGTCTTATGAGTCCGAGTATGCCTCAATAAGGTCTTATGTGCCTAAAGGAGGTCTTATGTGATCGAATATGCCTCGAGGAGGTCTTATGTTCGAATGTGCCTCGAGGAGGTCTATGAGATCGAATATGAGATCGAATATGCCTCGAGGAGGTCTTATGAGATCGGACTTGAAAGCATACCGAAGAGTCGAACAAAATCTTTTAGGTTATGATGTGAATATGCATCAGATAGTCTTTGCTATTGCAGTAATAGTCAATACATCATACTGATCCGGGCGGATTAGGTCAGGCTAGTTGGGCACGGCTCGCTTTGGCCGTTTGACCCTTACATTTATTCTTATTGACCTTCGCCTTCTTCGGAGGGCGATCTAGTATACAATGATTTACCCTTGGATACCTTTGTAGTAGCACGATGTTCTTGCTGCCTCGTTAAAAACCTTGCCGAAAAACCCGAGTTGGGACAAAAACAGTCGAAGGAAAAAAGAGTGCAGCTCGTGCTTTCAGTCTCTCCGATGTCCGAACTTATCTTAGCGACCGATCATCGACCTGCACGGGTTAGGATCGGACAAGTCTCAAAAAATTTATGGAAGCGAAGAAGAAAGAAGACTTACCTTTAGCAGTAGTATCTCTTCAAGTGGCCTATATTCCAGTTATTGGGTAGTTCTTTCCCATCCATCGTTCCTAACTTGTACGAACCCTTTCCGGTTACCTTCAAAATGGTGTAAGGGCCTTCCCAGTTTGGTCCTAATTTCCCTTCGTTAGGGTCTCGAGTGTTGAGGGTGACCTTTCTTAGTACCAAGTCCCCTATATTGAAGTGTTGAAGACGAGCCCTTCGGTTATAATATCTTTCGATCTTTTGTTTCTGAGCTGCCATCCTAACTAGTGCGGCCTCTCTCCTTTCGTCTAAAAGATCCAAGCTGG
>NW_017706002.1:0-1088 GCF_001879085.1 Nicotiana attenuata | reverse complement strand
TGAGTTGGTTTTCAGTACACTCATTTCTTCATATTATTATTTTGCTGAAGTAATAGCTGCCATTACTACTCTTCTTCTACCCTTAGAAAGAACACGTCTTCTTACTTTTGCATCCATGTAAAATCTAAGGCGAGTCATGGTGTGGTAGGCTATATCGTGCTTCGATCCTCAGGGCTTGGCTTGTTTGGTGACTGCTGAATCCAATATTCTAGTCTGATGGCAAAAACTTACCCGTAGTCAATATTTACACCAATTCGATGAATACATGACAAACGTCTGTCACTGCTACTCATAAATCGCCTGTACTATCCAGCCTCGATCATTCTTCAAATGCTCCATCGATTATATTGTTGTTCCTCGATTGATCAATTACCTTTAATCTTCTAATTCTTGGGCTTCCTTTTTGACATGGGCCTTAGCATCCTACTTAACCTAGATCCAAATGGCCAATATACCAAGATTTGGCATTTCCAAAACAAAACAAAAATGGAAAAGCGAAAACATCACCATGACGGCGATAGTTATGAAAAACTTTTCTGAATAAGTTAGATCCAAAATCTTCTCAACTACCTCTTTCCCACCTGAAATTTAGAAGCTTTAACTCCCTCTTCTTTCTCCACTAGTCAACAACTTTTATATACAAATGTTATACTCCCTCTGTTTCATATTAAATGAGATACTTCTCATTTTAGTCTGTTCCAAAACAAATGACACATTTCTAAATTTGGAAATAATTCAACTTTAAACTCTTTCATTTTACCCATTTACCCTTAATGAGAAGCTTTTATAGTCACACAAATGTCATGGCCTCACAAACTTTTTACCCCTTAAGCTTTTAAGACCACAAGTTTCAAAAGTCTTCTTTTTTTTTTAAACTCCGTGCCGCGTCAAACTACCTCATCTAATATGAAACGGAGGGAGTACAAGTTTTATACACTTTTTTGGTTACCAAATGTAAATAGTTTTTGTTGCAGGCTAAAAGTGATAATAATCCTTTAATAGTGTTGTTAACATCATTTGTTAAGCCACGTTTGCATTTAAATTTGCCATGTTGGTTTCTCTATATGATGATAAATTCATACATTTGT
>NW_017706001.1:0-1088 GCF_001879085.1 Nicotiana attenuata | reverse complement strand
TGTATATAAAAATTGTACACGGTTGGTTCGGTAGTCCTGCTAGCCTCGTCACTACTTCGCCGACGGTTTAGGCCAGGCACTCACCAGCACATGGGGCGGTTGTGCTGATGCTACACTCTGTGCATTTCTTTATGCACAGATCCAGGTGCAGCTTTTGGACAGCAGCAGTAGGATTCTTATCCGGGAGCTATCTTCAGTCCCAGGGACTCTCGAGGTAGCCTAGCTGGCATTCGCAGGCCGAAGTCCCTTTCCTTATTTCAGTTTGTTTTCATTGTACCGAAACAGACATGTGTATTTCTTTCATTCAGACTTGTTGTAGTATTCTATAGTAGTCCATGAGCTAGTGACACCAGATTTTGGGTAGGGATGTGTTTCAAACTTCCGCATTTTTATATCTTTTGTTAAACTTAAAGTCTTCCGCATTTCTTTAACTTTTGTTAGTATATTATGTTGTTGAGGTTGAATAGCGAATGTTTAATGTATGGCTGGCCTAGCTCCGTTAGTAGGCGCCATCACGACGCCCGATGGTGGGAAAAATCCGGGTCGTGACAAGTTGGTATCAGAGCACTAGGTTACATAGGTCTCACTACTCACGGACAACCTCGGTAGAGTCTGAGGGATCGGTACGGAGACGTCTGTATTTATCCCCCAGAGGCTACGGAGTTAGGAAAAGTTTCATTTTTGTTCTTTCCTGTCGTGTGATTCTGTTTCTCAAATACTGATTGTCTTTCTACTCTGTTCTTTCGCAGATGGCGAGAACACGTGCTTCCTCTTCTACCGCACAGCAGCCGGAGCCCCCAGCAGCAGCTCCTGCGAGGGCCAGAGGCCGAGGCCGTGCCAGAGGCCGAGGCCGGGGCAGAGCTCAGCCCCGAGCAGCAGTCCCAGAGGTGGGGCCTCATGTTGATTATGATGAGGAGGCTCCAGCCCCAGCAGCTCCGGTGGGCCCAGCTCAGGTCCCAGAGGGGTTCATAGCCACCCCAGTTCTTCAGGACGCTCTGGTCAGATTGGTAGGCTTTGTGGAGAGCGTCACTAGAGCGGGTTTGCTTCCAGTAGCACCAGCCACTTCTCAGGCTGGAGGAAGGGTTTAG
>NW_017705999.1:0-1089 GCF_001879085.1 Nicotiana attenuata | reverse complement strand
ATTTGGCTAACTATATAAATAATTACCACTAAGAATTATATAGCCAATAAGAGTAGAATATTATTCATAATGTAAGATTAATCAATGAAATTTGAAGAAATTACTAAATATTGTTCCATTGGTTAGACTACCTTTTCGAACGAAACGAAACTGTTTGAAAAAACTATTAATTTAATTTAGACGTTATTGTATTAAATAATTTTACTTTAATATGTGAGTTGATGTCCTCATATCAAAGAAGGCACCTATAATCTCGTTCCCATCTTGGTTTATAAGTACATATACACCAAGGACGTATTTTTAATTTGTACAATTTATATAAGGTAAAATATTAATTGATACTAATTCCTAAATTTTAGAACTTCTTACCTAGTTTCGTAAGGATATATTTAATAACCTAGTTTAATAAGGATATATTTAATATGTAAAATTTTGATTGATTTTAAAATTCTAAATTTTAGGAGAGTAACTTAAATTACAATTTTGTCTATCTTCAATTTTAATAGTAGGTACATTGTGGTTGGATTAAAAAACGTTAGTGCATTAGCTATCCTTATTATTGGTCTAAGTAACTCTTTTAAATCTTCAGTTAAATAAAATATTTAAAATTATGAACGTCTTATATGATTTTAGTGCCGTTTTGATATTAGACTGCGTGTTCGCACTTGATTTCAGGTACTCGCAATGGAAACTGAAATTGAATTTGCAAACGAATGCGTGCTACTTAACTGTTTGAGAAGATCCGACTCTCAGTGGATAATAAAAGTCTTACTTATTCAATGTGGAGTAGTTAAAGAATTTAAAAATAAAACAAATCAAGGCGTTCGATGGACTTTGATATTTGTAGATGAGGAGGTAATGTTATTTTTATTTTTGTATTATATTCGATATGTTTCGTATTATGTTCAATCATGATATTAAAATTATGTATAAAACTTTTACAGGGTAACAAAAATGCAAGCTATACTTTTCACTTGATCAAGTGAATATGTGGAAGGAACATTTAGAACAAGGCAGTATCTATTACATCATTAATGGCCGCATAAATGATCGCAAACCTAATTTTCAATCTGTACCACAAAGAATTTG
>NW_017705997.1:0-1089 GCF_001879085.1 Nicotiana attenuata | reverse complement strand
GTGTATTTTCCAAGAACGGACGCAATATTTTAGGCTGGTCGAGTGTGAGTGGACGGTTTACGGGAATGGTTAGGTTTGATATGGCTGCGGGATCGCTCCTGCCGGGACGGCTGTTGCATGCCGGTTTTACCTACAAGTAGAAACAATACAAGCGTATATTGTGCATAAAATTAGACATGATGCAAGTTCCCTGTTGGACCATGAATGCTGTCTTCGAGCGGTTAGGATAATGTCCTTAGACCATGACGTCCTGGGCCATGAAGCGTGTAATAAAGGATTCGCAGCCTGTGAAATGATGCTCTCGGGCTATAAAAATGATGCCTCCGAACCATGATGCCTTTGATTAATGATATGCAAAAGATCGAAAGGGATCCTCAGGCCATGACATGGTGTTCTCGGGCTATGAGGATGGTGCCTCCGAACGATGACGCCTTTGGATGAGCTGGCGATATTTCAGCCCATGAAAGATGCAGTATGTGGCGATCTTTCAGCCCATGAAGAAATGCAGTATGAGGCGATCTTTCAGCCCATGAAATTTAGCGATCTTTCAACTATGCAGATGCAGTATGAGGCGATCTTTCAGCCATGCAGATGCAGTATGAGGCGATCTTTCAGCCCATGAAATGCAGTATGAGGCGATCTTTCAGCCATGCAGATGTAGTATGAGGCGATCTTTCAGCCATGCAGATGCAGTATGAGGCGATCTTTCGGCCATGCAGATGTAGTATGAGGCGATCTTTCAGCCATGCAGATGTAGTATGAGGCGATCTTTCAGCCATGCAGATGCAGTATGAGGCGATCTTTCAGCCATGCAGATGTAGTATGAGGCGATCTTTCAGCCATGCAGATGTAGAAAATGCAGATGGAGATAGCTTTTAGTCTCGGAAGGCAGAATGGTAGCCTTATGCAATGCAGAAATGCAGATAGAGATAGCGTTTAGTCTCGGAAGGTAGAATGGTAGCCCTATGCGATGCAGAAATGTAGATGGAGACAGCGTTTAGTTTCGGAAGGCAGAATGGTAGCCTTATGCAAGAGAGAAAATAGCAAATGACAGTAGAGTTTTCTTAGCTGATAGCAGATTGCAGCGTT
>NW_017705996.1:0-1089 GCF_001879085.1 Nicotiana attenuata | reverse complement strand
TAATGTCAACGGCTCGAGAAAAGATGATATTTGGAAAAGTATAATATTTGTAGTGGTCTATTGGTTCGAGAGCTACCGAGATAGATTTTGATCTAAGGCATCAGCTGAGCAGCAAAGGATGAGGAAGGACATGTGGTAAGTGTCATGCGGTGGTTAAATTTCTAGAAGGCCAGGTGTAAGAAGCGGGAGTCAAGTAGTTGCTTAAAGAAGAGGGGTTTGGCCAAAGTGGGAGAGTGGCAGAGTAGCATATGGGATCAGTGGCAGGATAACTACACACCCGGAGAAAAATCTAGAGTGATTTGGGGTTCTGGGTGGACAGTGACTAGGTCTACGGACTTAATTTGAAATATTGGATTTTATACGGCGGGAGATTTGATACAACAGAAAGGAGTTGCCCGATATGAAAAAGGATACAACATGACCTTGGATTTGGAGGTACTGTTGCACATTTAGTATATTTATGTTATGTAATTGATTTTGGCTAGATTTGAGCCATTCGGGGTCGGATATTCGTGGAAGGAGCATTGTCACAGATTGATTTGAGCTTGGTTCGAGGTAAATGTCTTACCTAACCTTGTGTGGGGGAACTCCCCTTAGGATTTGGTACTGTTTGATATGTGAGCGCCGTGTACGTGAGGTGACGAGTACGTACACGGGCTATTTGTTGTAAAACTTCATTTTTCACTAAGTCATAACTTGTTTCTCCTTGTTTGAACTACACTAGCATATGTAACTATCCTATTTAGATTAGAAAAGCATGCCTAAGTGTTTTAACCGCCTATTTAAACTATGTGCAGCATGTTTAGTGAAATTTCCTGCCTTCCTTGACTTGCACTTAGCCTAAACTGTAGGTTTTCTTATTGTGACTGTTATTCCTGTTTGGTTGAGCTGCATATTTACTTTGAGACTATGGAACGGCATTCTGAGAGATCCCATGTACTACATATTTACTTTGGGAGAGATCCCCCCGCTCTGCATATTTACTTTGGGACTACGGAACGGTATTCCGGGAGATCCCCTTACACATTTACGTTTGGCACTACGGGACGGTATCCCTGGAGACCCCCTGTTGTTATCACTGAGTTCTGA
>NW_017705995.1:0-1089 GCF_001879085.1 Nicotiana attenuata | reverse complement strand
AAAGTGAGTACTTCCAACTTAGTGAGTAATAAAAATAAACGAAGACTGAGCGATTTAAAATCACGTTAAACACAACATTAAGCTATAAGAGGCATAACAACAGTCAGTAAATATAATTAAGCAGGGAAATCTCATAAACACCTTTAAGCAGTCAATAGTATATAGGAAAAACAACTAGAAAGGCAAAAACATATGAACTGCCCCTCGGGCACAATAACATCAAAATCAGCCCCTCGGGCAATATCACAAGACAATACCAGCCCCTCGGGCTATATCTCATATCACAATGGGTACCCGCGCTCACTGGGGGTGTGCAGACTCCGGGAGGGGCCCCTTACGGCCCAAGCGCAATATCAAGCCATCTCGTGGCATCATAAACAGGCTCTCGGCCCCATATCAATATCAAGCCACCTCGTGGCGTACAATCTCAGGCCCTCGGCCTCATTATCATAATCAGTATATCACTGCTGCAGCGTGCAGCCCGACCCAAAAATATCCTCACAATACAGGCCTTTGGCCTTACTCAGTCAGAATCTCATTAGCCTCTCGGGCATTAGTAAAATATGAAGCTCAGCTCAAAATATCTTTAAAAGTATCATTTATGGTGTTTAAGCAGAATAATGTAGCTGAGTTTTGAAAATAGTAAAAATATGGCATGACTGAGCACAAGTATGAAATCAAACGGTGAGGAAAATATTAGTAAAATCCTCGAAAGGTCCAAACAGTTGGCACGAAGCCCAAATATGGCATTTAGCCCAAAGTATAATAATATCAAACAATTAGCTACCAAATATACAAAAAAATAGTCATTCGGGATGGACTAAGTCACAATCCCCAACGATGCACGAACCCACGCTCGTCCTCTAGCGTGTGCGTCACCTCAACACAGCCGAACGTTGTGTAATCCGGGGTTTCATACCCTCAGAACAACATTTAAAATCATTACTCACCTCGAACTAGCCCGAAAAGCTACTCTACAACACGCTTGCCTCTCGAACAAACTTCCGAGTGCTCCAAATCTACCAAGTTCAGATGTTTATCATCAAATTATGCTAAACGAATGAATTCCAATTGAAAAATATCGATTTC
>NW_017705994.1:0-1089 GCF_001879085.1 Nicotiana attenuata | reverse complement strand
ACTCGTGAGAGTACGAGGGTTCTGAAAATGTAGAAATTATTCGATTCCGAGCCGTTGGCCTGAGGGCGTTTGGTCATTTTACCTAGTTTTTGCGTCTAGCTTTAAATTTAATAGTGAATCAATTGTTTTCAATATTACTTACGATATGTAATTGAATTGAATAGATTTGGGCCATTTGGAGTCAGATACTCGTGGCAAAAGTGTGATTTCGAGTTGATTTTGGTGCCGATTTGAGGTAAGTGGCTTGTCTAACCTTGTGTGGGGGACCTTTCCCCTTAGGATATGATATGTGGTAATTGAGTGCCTTGTACGTGAGGTGACGAGCGCGTACTTGAGCTAATTGTTGAAAAATTCGGTTTTTACTTAAGATATTGAGACTGAGTTTCCTTCATATTTGCCTTGTTTTATTGCAGTTATAACCTGTGTTAGATTAGAAAAGCATGTTTAGTTGATTTAACTTGCCTAATTGTTTAAGTTGCCTTGACTGTACTACGTGAAGCATGCTAGGCTAGTACTACCTGATGTTGTTTTTCTTGTACTGCATTTCTGAATATCTTCTGGTTGTGGTTGCGCATTTACATTGGGACTACGGATGTGGGATTCCGGTAGCTCCCCCCCCTTGTTTGTTTACTTTGGGACTACGGGTTCGATTCCCAATAGATCCCCCTGCACTTTTACTTTGGGACTGCGGGTTCGATTCCCGATAGATCCCTCCTGCACATTGATGGTTGGACTACGGGACGGTATCCCGGGAGATCCTTCGGATATACACATATGATGGACTACGGGACGGTATCCCGGGAGATCCACTGGACAGTTGAGAAAGGACTACAGGACGGTATCCTGGGAGATCCTCATTGTTGCCATTGGTATTGAGCTGTACTTATTCTGTGGTTGTTCCGTTCTTGTGTACTTGCTATTGCCTTGTTTAACCTGTCTTATTCCACTGCTGTCTTTATTATTTCTGTCAGATTATCATACTGTTAATTACTGTTATTACTATATTTTGTCTCAGTATGACCCTGACCTTCCTCGTCACTACCCAACCGAGGTTAGGCTTGGCACTTACTGAGTACCGCTGTGGTGTAC
>NW_017705993.1:0-1089 GCF_001879085.1 Nicotiana attenuata | reverse complement strand
GCCATTGTAAGGAACTGAACACAATAGAGCTCTTTATCTCACAGTGAAGTGTGAAGATTCTGTGGTAACTCGGGTGTTAATTGATAATGGGTTTAGTGCAAACATTTACCCTCTTTCCACCCTAGAAAAGTTGAAAGTTGACGGGGAAAGAATTCATAAAAATAGTATCTGTGTAAGGGGATTTGACGGCGGAGAGAAAGACACAGTGGGAGATATTGTATTGGAGCTAACAATAGGACCCGTGGAGTTCACTATGGAGTTTCAAGTGCTTTGATGTCATCGTTTACCTACAATCTTTTATTGGGACGGCCCTGGATTCTATGCCGCAAAGGCGGTACCATCTACTTTGCATCAAATGGTTAAATTTGAATGGGATCGGCAAGAGATCATGGTCCATGGAGAGGACAAGTCTTGTAATGCTATTACATCCTTCGAGGAAGTTGAAAGTGACAAAGGTCCGTGGGTGTACCAAGTCATGGACGCAGTGTCAGTTGATAAAATCTCGGAAGGGGAGTGTGTTCCTATGCCCAAGATAGCTGCCGCATCTGTTATGGTAGCTTCAGAGATGATAAGGAATGGATTCTTGCCTGGAAAGGGGTTGGGCGCTTCACTGCAGGGAATCATACAGCCAGTATCTCTTCCCGAAAATCTGGACACTTTCGGGTTAGGCTTCCAACCCACTGCTGCTGACATAAGGAGAGCCAAAAAGATGAAAAAGAGAGTGTGGACCCTACCAAAAACCATTCCTCGCCTTTCCCATTCCTTCGTCCGGCCTGGTACTAAACAACGCCCAACAACAGCACTACCAAATTCTATGGTGATAGAACCTGACAAAGAGTTGATCGAAAAGTTTGAAAGGATGTTCGATGAAGTGAATATGGTAGGGCCAGGTGAAGGTCCAAGTAAAGTCAATGTGCAGTTCGTGGGGACTCAGGCCAAGCTCAATAACTGGGAGGCTACTCCTCTTCCAACTCGGAAGGAGCCGCGGTAGTTAGCTTTGGATTTTCCTTTGAGTATTAGTTCCAGGGTTGTAATTCAGATTTCTATGTTCCGTCCAGTTGGATGAGTTTAAACTTGTTCTTTTACAAT
>NW_017705992.1:0-1089 GCF_001879085.1 Nicotiana attenuata | reverse complement strand
AGGCGGTTAGACAAGTGTCCCAATAAGATTCCTTACTGTAAATAGAAATGTACCTTATTTAGGGTTCCCCTACTATATAAAGGGGACCCAATCATTTGTAAAGATCATTAATCATTGGCAATAGAATATACTCTCTTAATTTCTCGCTCATTGTTCATCAGAAATGTCCTTTAACTTTATTGTTCTTACTTTACTGTTCTTGACCTACCTCGAGGCCACCTTAGCTCGAGGTCGAGATTGGCTTGCACACTGGTTTGATTTTACTAATTTCCTTCATTTATACGCTAGATTTCTTGGTTATTAGTCAGTATTGAACTAAATCGCATATCTTTAAAGCCATAAATCAAGTTTAATGTTACTCGTATTTTCGAGGTAAACAGTTTGGCGCCCACCGTGGGGCTAAAGATAATAGTGGTTATTTCAGTACTGATTCTCATAACACATGTTATTTTTACACTTGTTCTTGTCAAGAATTTTTGTTCTCAGGTTAAAACATGTCAAACTCGCAAAACGCACCTGTACACGACAATGATGGTCTTGGATTTCATGGGGAAAACATTAGTGTAGGGGTCAGTGTACCACCGATAAACCCTAGGGAAGTGCCAAATATGGAACCAGTTGATTTTAATTCACACATTGCTTTGAATGCGGATTTAGGCACATACCCCGGAAGAAGTATACGTAGGGAAGCCCGATCTGGTGGCCAAGGAACACATGGTATAAGAGATGGGGGAGTCGGCCTCCAAGTAATATTCGAGATGCCAAAAGCTCAACAGGTTGCTATCGCTCAGCTTCAAAGTCAGCACAAAACTCCAAGTATAATCGAACCAAAAATACTTGACGTACTGAGCCGATACCGGAAAGATCAAACGGTAATGGATCGGGGACTGATCCCACAATTATGAGGATGCTCGAGGAAATCACCAAGAGAATCGAGTCCGGGGAGAAGAAGATTGAGGATAATGACCAAAAAGTGGAGACTTATAACTCCCGTGTTGATCAAATACCGGGGGCAGCCCCGGTCTTGAAAGGTCTGGATGCCAAAAAGTTCAACAAAGCCATTCCCTCCGAGTGCGGCTCCGAAGCCCA
>NW_017705991.1:0-1089 GCF_001879085.1 Nicotiana attenuata | reverse complement strand
ATCCGGTTCATGATTTGGAGTTGGCAGCCATAGTTTACGCATTGAAGATTTGGAGGCATTATCTGTATGGCGTGGCATGTGAGGTGTTCGCGGATCACAAGAGTCTTCAATATTTTTTCAAGCAAAAGGAGTTGAATTCGAGGCAGAGGAGGTGGTTGGAGTTGTTGAAGGATTATGATATCACCATTTTAAATCATCCGAGAAAGGCCAATATGGTGGCTGATGCTTTGAGTAGGAAGTCAGCGCATTTCTTTCCTATGGCGGTCTCCTATTCATCCGAGAGGTTAGTTGAGATCTACATTCGGGAGATTGTTCGTCCTCATGGTGTGCCCGTATCTATCATTTCGGACCGGGGTATGCAGTTTACCTCGCGCTTCTGGAGAGCAGTTCAGCGAGAGTTGGGCACGCGAGTTGGGTTGAGCACAGCGTTTCATCCCCCAGACGGACGGACAGTCCGAGCGGGCTATGCAGATTTTGGAGGATATGCTCCGAGCTTGTGTCATTGACTTTGGAGGTTCGTGGGATTAGTTTTTGCCTTTAGCGGAGTTTGCCTACGAAAACAGCTACCAGTCGAGTATCCAGATGACTCCTTATGATGCTTTATATGGTAGGCGGTGTCAGTCTCCGATTGGGTGGTTTGAGCCGGGAGAGGCTCGGTTGTTGGGTACAGATCTGGTTCAGGAGGCCTTAGACAAGGTCAGGATCATTCAGGATAGGCTTCGTACAGCTCAGTCCAGGTAAAAGAGTTATGCAGACCACAAGGTTCGAGATGTGGCTTTTATGGTTGGTGAGCGGGTATTGCTCCGAGTGTCGCCTATGAAGGGCGTGATGAGATTTGGGAAGAAGGGCAAGCTTAGCCCTAAGTTCGTTGGTCCGTTTGAGATTCTTGATCGAGTGGGAGAGGTGGCTTATAGACTTGCTTTGCCGCCGAGCTTATAAGCCGTGCATCCAGTGTTTCATGTGTCCATGCTTCGGAGGTATCACGGCGATCCATCCCACGTGTTAGATTTCAGCACTGTCCAGTTGGACAAGGACTTGTCTTATGAGGAGGATCCGGTGGCTATCCTAGATCGGCAGCTTCGTCAGTTG
>NW_017705990.1:0-1089 GCF_001879085.1 Nicotiana attenuata | reverse complement strand
GTCCTGCATTGAAAAATGAAATAGTAAGACACAACATTAACAATAGCTATCTTATACAAAACCCTACCAGACTAGTCTCACAAAGGTACGAAGTAACAATACAATGCAGAAGTGCATTGTTAATGTAAACTAGAAAGTGAACTTATAAGTATAGGTAAGTTGTATTGTGAACATTAAATCGAAAGTCATGAATCAAATTTCTTTTAGACTGTTTCAATCCTTTATCAGTAATTTGTTAGAACTTACGTGCATAATCCACGAGATAAGTAATTTACACCAGAAATTTAAAGCAACCTGCCCCGCCCAGCCGGTTTTTTTATTTGTTTGGCTTTTGCATGCCCTTTAAAAGGAACAGAGGAAGTAATTAGTAATTGTTTCTCATTCCCAATACCATAAAATGCGTTTCTCTTTGGGATTTGGATTATATTCAGACAATTTTGGCTTTATCGATTAAGTACTGCTCCAGGTGCTCTCTTTCAGTGCACATTAATGTTGTTGATATTCATTGCTTGGCTTGTTGGACGTTGGAATGATTCATTTTAGTTGTCATATTTTTTAAAAAACTATTACTCCCTCCGTATCATATTATCAGTCGTGGTTACTAAAAATAGTTATCTCAAATTATTTGTCACTTTAGAAGTTCAAGATAAAATTAATTATCTTTTTTCTTTTTTACCTTTAGTAATTGTGTACGGGTAAAATCGAGGATCGCAGTATCCCCGTTTTCCCAAGGAGAGAATGAAGGAGAGGCACGACACGACATGATTATAATCGAGACCGGGAACTCCTCATATCGAGACCCAGGAAGAACGAACGATGTATCTAAGATCGGACACGTCAAAGCAACATACCCCGGACCAAATATGGCTTATGGACCTCGGGAGACGTAGTGAACGATTATGCATGACGGATAGGGGGCTGTAATCTTCGCCATCAACCGAATTTTACGGCGCGGATCCCGTTCGATATCAATTATAGATCAACAATTACCGGAAACAAGATTTTTACCTTTTAGTACTTGTACTAGGTTGTAAATCTCCTACTACATAAAGGGAAGTTATTCTTATCCTGATACTTGTAACACCATTT
>NW_017705989.1:0-1089 GCF_001879085.1 Nicotiana attenuata | reverse complement strand
ACACCGATTCAATCCTGAACTACTGCACCTGCGATATCTGACAGACCGCATTTTCAATACTATTAACATAGCTTTCCCAAAGGCGAATTGTAGAAGGTCATAACACCGGCAAGCTTAGTACGTTCAATAAGGACAATGACACCTTATCATAGAAGAAAAACTCCACCACGCTCACAAATACCAAGTCCTGTTACCCCGTCAACTCAAACTTGAACACTCTCAGCCAAATTGCCTTTTCCCCACCGGGAATAAAATACCGAATCTCTAAATCATGCACTGAGTAAACTTCCCATCAAGTCATTCACCGCCCTGACAAGTAGGCAAATGTCCTACCATCATATCAATACTGCGGAACAATAGTTCATAAGCATCATGGCAACTTGTGCCTAGCCTCAGAGCCCTCAGAAGTACCGTTACTGGGCTGAAACACTAAAGTATCCTTCTATAAAGAGACGATAATAATCCGTTCAGCTATACCGGGAGAAACATCTCGTATCACATCTGTAGTACCATTACGGTTCTTCAATTCTCGATTTATAACAAGCGGTTCGCGTCGTGTAAGATTGAGTAGGAATAAATTAAAGGCATACGCCTCCAAGGATCAAATCGCACGATAAGGAATCGAGAAGGGAAGTACTCCTAACAGTCCCGCAGCCTCCCGAGGATAAGTACAGACGTCTCCGTACCGATCAAAGAGACTCTAGTAGACTTGCTCATGACTCGTGAGACCCTAGGAACCTAGTGCTCTGATACCATGTTGTTACGACCCAAAATCCACTAAGGGTCGTGGTGGCGCCGGACACCGCTGTCAGGCAAGCCAACCAAATACTTAATTAAACCCCAATTTTAGTATTTGCTGAAATCATTCTCCTTTATACATCAAATAACAAATAATGAACTTTACAGGAATAACCATGAAGTCTTTAATAAAATTAATATTGAACAATCCTATAACCATCCCAGAACCCGATGTCACAAGCATATGAGCATCTAATAAGAAGGAAATAAAATACAACATCCGTCCGGAATACAGTGGCTATAAAGTAAATACAATACACTGGAAGGGACTATACTAGCTGCGGGCCGCCT
>NW_017705988.1:0-1089 GCF_001879085.1 Nicotiana attenuata | reverse complement strand
CGGTGTTAATATGATATATTTCTAATGGAAGGTCCTTTTGATATGCAATTGATGTCTAGGTGACTACCCAATATTTCCCAATAGGTGGGTAGTCTTTCCTCTTTACAATTTTCCCAAATCTAAAAGAGTTGCAATTAATAACAATCAATATATGCCAAATAAAATCCACTTATTCCTAAGCGATTTTATTAAATAAGGTTTAAAGCCTTGAGTCTTTGATATTTACTTCTACCAAATTCTAACCCACTTTCCCAAGCAAGAAAGAATTTAATGACACTTGTCAATGTTTGCAACCACCAACAATAAATGAAGAATGAAAAGTAAATAAATATCAACCAACCATTATATATATATTCAATGTTAAACACCCATCAGCACAACACCCATTTAGGGTCCACAACATTAGTATTTAGAGTTAGCTACTCATACTACAATACAAAATAAGAGAATAATAAATGCCATAAAGCTTACAAAGTGAAGATTCTTCACCCAAAAGATGCCAAAAGTGAAGAATATTTAAATCTTGGAATGTAGCTCAAAAACTAGACAAGATGAGCCCACAAAAACATCATAAAGCTATTTATAGTGGACTGAAAATCGGGACAGAAAATGGACAAAAATACCCTTTCAGGTCAGAAATGCGACCGCATTCTTGTCGCATAAGTGAAATGTGGGCATTTTGGACGTCCCCATCGCAGACTGAAACCCTAGTTTTTAGATCTTCATCGCAGTCCAGATCTGCGGTTCGCATTGTAGAAATGCGATCGCGTTTTGCATCGTACATTCGTCCTTCAGCAACCTTCATGGTTTGTTTGCGGTCCACTTTGCGGCTTGCAGACAGGTTCTGCAGTCGCATAATGGACCGCATTCTTGACTTGAGATTTGCCCAGAACTCTGCTTTTGTCTGCGATATGGGTGTCGATTATGTGGCTCGCAGATGTGATCTGCGATCGCATAATGCGTCGCAGAATCGCATTTTTGCTACATTTTGCTCTTTTCTTGTCTTTTTTTGCATTCATTTCCATGCTCCTGGGTCCTTGTCCTTATGTACTGTAAAAACACCAAAATTATATGAGTAAAGGAGGTAAT
>NW_017705987.1:0-1090 GCF_001879085.1 Nicotiana attenuata | reverse complement strand
CAGCATCCTTTTGAATCGTTCCCATGTTTCTTGCAGTGTCTCCATTGGTCTCTGTTTGAAACTCAAAATTTCATCAATTTGTTGAGCAGTCTTGTTGGGTGGAAGAAAATTGTTCACAAATTGCTTGACTAACTCCTCCCAAGTAGTTATGGAATTAATGGGGAGTGAGTTTAGCCAGGTCTGGGCAGCTCCCGTCACTGAGAATGGAAACAATAACAGCTTGATTGCTTCCTGAGTTACGTTAGGCTGCCTTTGAGTTTTGCAGATTGACAGGAAATTCTTCAAGTGCCGTTGAGGATCTTCGATTTGTGACCCCGAAAATAGTCCCTTGTTCTGCAACAAGTGCAGCACGTTGTTCGTGATTTGAACCGATTTAGCCTGTATCTGCGGGACTAAATCGCTGTGGCCAAATTTTCAGCTGTGGGTTGTGCCCAGTCATATAGAGCAGCCTCTGGCACAAGAGGTGCCACCGGCGCTAATGGCTAACACTATGTTAAGCATATCTTCAAACAAGTTGAGCTTAATACTTTTTTATATCAGACTATCACACTTAAACATGATCTTATAATTCAATTCCTTCACAAGATTTCCTAGGAGTCTTTAGAAAACAAAGCTTCTTTAGCTCGTCTTGAGCCCGCTCGTAAGCAAATGGCGTAGCTTAAACCCATTTTTGAACCAAATTGGAAACCAAACATGTTATGTTTTGACTCAAGTAGACTTATAGCCCGTTTGGCCAAGTTGTAAAAATCAGCTTATTTTGAGAAGTGCTTTTTTTCAAAAGTGTTTTTCTCAAAAGTACTTTTAGGTGAGAAGCAGTTTGTGTTTGGCTAATTAGTTTGAAAAGCACTTCTGAGCAGCAATTAGTGTTTGGCCAAGCTTTAAAAAACTGCTTCTAAGTGTATTTTTCTCAAAAGTGCTTCTCAAAAAAGTGCTTTTGGAGTAGAAGCTACTTTTTTCTAGCTTCTCCAAAACTGCTTCTGTTTCCCCTCAAAGTCATTTTTTTCCTCTAAAAGCTTAGGCCAAACTACCTCAGTTTTTGGCCAAAAATTGACTTTTGGCCTAAAAAAAACGCACTTTTAGGCCTAAAAAG
>NW_017705986.1:0-1090 GCF_001879085.1 Nicotiana attenuata | reverse complement strand
GTGTAAACCAGACCGCCTAGGTCCCTTGAGATCTTCTCATGGATCCAAGAACTGATGAACCACAGCAAATAGGAGGCCAATATAGGTCTGAGACGATAGAGAAATATCATAGATCGCAGGGCTAAGCCGGTGATGGCGCTTGCAGATTAGGGTTTAGGTAGAGAGCGTTTGAGAGGGGAGGGATCGGGTGACTGCGGGGTATGGTGGGAAATGTATTAGGGTTAGGGGTCTGTTGGTTTAATTAAGCTAGGGGAGTCCTGGACCGTTGATAAAAATTGATCAACGGCCAGGATTAGCCTAGGGGTTTGGGTCGGGCAGGTAGGAAATTGGGCCTAAGGTTTGGGTCCAATTTTATAAGGGGTATAGGGCTGGTAGTTTTAGGCAAAAATTGAAATAAAGAGGCTGATATAGGAAGCGAATGGGTTTACATAGTTGAAGAAGTTTGATTGAGATGTCCTTGTGCTGGAAAAGGGACTACAACTACTACAATATCATGATTTTCTTGGCCATGGTTTTGGAAATGGAGATTGGAGGCCATTGCAAAACTAATATAATGAATGTTTATTTCAAAACTAGATATGTGCTTTACATATTTATACACAGAGAGATTAGGAACTTTGGTGTTATTAGGGCCTATGTTTCGCTAGCAAGTTTGAAGACTAGTCGACCGTCTGTAGTTATAAAATTACTTACTCGTACCTGATGTTTATATTAAATTAATAAGTTTAATTTTAACAGTCTCAAAATAAAGTGACAGTATATATCACTTAATATAGGAACTTTGGTGTTATTAGGGCCTATGTTTTGCTAGCAACTTGTAACAGGTCATTCCATTTTATTGTGTGTTTGGAAGACTAGTTGACGGCTGTTATTAGAAAAATACTTACTCGTACCTGATGTTTATATTAAATTAATAAGTTCAAGTTTAAAAGTCCCAAATTAAAGTGATAGTATATATCACTTAATCATGATTTATCGATACTCCTTCCCGTCCTACTTACTCGTTACTTTAGCCTTTTGCCCGCATACTTTAAGAAACATCAATATAGGAGTTATTTGATTGAATTGCCCTTATATATTCTTAGATCTC
>NW_017705985.1:0-1090 GCF_001879085.1 Nicotiana attenuata | reverse complement strand
AGAAATTTGTGAATAATATGATCAGAAAGCAAGTAAATCAAAGTATATTCCAATAGTGTTTTCTTGTCCCCACAATTGTTTGTTCCTTCCCCCTTTATAGCTATTTTGGGGATACGGGCCTTACCTTTGTTATAATAAGTCTATTATGAGCAATTAATGACTTTAAATGTTACGTTATGCAATCATATACGTTAAATACATATTCTCTAACGTTTCCAGTATTTAATACTCATTAAATGCTGTATCTGGGCTCTTTTTTGCTGTTAGATTCATTCCTTTGATTCTTCACGATCTTTGACCTTTAAATGTCTTGAATAGGTACGAGCGTTGAATTACTTGTATGACTGCTCGCGTCTCCTCCATTTAACTTGTTCGTATCTGTTGTTGCTCGTATCTGTTAACCAACCTTAATTCTTTGACTGTTTGACTAGTCTACGTGTCATGACATGTCACCATATACATATAAATACAATTTTCCCCAATACAAGTGGGGTCAAGGACCCGTTAAAGCTTCTTATTCTAATGGGATCGGGCCGTTCGCCTCGGCGGGGTTTATGTACTATATTCTAATGGAATCGGGTCGTTCACCTCGGCAAGATTTATGTACCACACTCTCATAGGCGCGGGCCGTTCGCCTCGGCAGTTTAATAGATGTATCTATGATTCGTGTCGTTCGACCCTCGACAATACACAGATTATGATGGGATCGGGTCGTATGCCTAGGCATTTCCATAAAATTATCCTCATGAATTCGTGCGTAATATATGGCCATAAGCTAGTGTATCTGTGAGTTTTTCCTGGTTTGAAGTATAATGACCCATTATGATGAGGTCCACTATATATATACATATACATGCTCTGTGTGAGGAGGAATTGCTAATTGAGAGCTTGAGCCTATTGTAAAGAGGGGAATCGTACCACGTATTATTAATTATCTATTTTATTTATTTGCTCTGCCTCATATTTGTTCACCTCTTTACTGTGCCTGATGTTATTGGACCTCTAATGCGTGTCGATGTCGACCCCTCATCACTACTCCTCCGGGGTTAGGCTAGATACTTACTGGGTACACGTTGATTTACGTACTCAT
>NW_017705984.1:0-1090 GCF_001879085.1 Nicotiana attenuata | reverse complement strand
TTTTTCCCCATTCGTCTGGTCGTACCTGTCTTCAAGTTCCTTCCAAAGTTCCTGAGCATCATTGACATACTGTAAACTACCCGCCAGATCCTTCGAGATGGAATTTAGGATCCACGATGTGACCATATCATCACAGCGTTCCCATTGATCATACTTAGGATCCTGAGGTTGTGGCTTTTCGCATTTTCCGTTTATGAACCCTACTTTATTCTTTACTGAGAGAGCTCTTAGAACTCCTCTCCTCCACGATCTATATCCTGATCCGTCAAAAATCGTCGGTACCAGTACAGATCCAGCACTCTCAGAGGGATGCATGTACAGCGGACTAGTCGAATCTAGAGCTATATTCGTGGAATTCGTCGTGTTCTCAGTTTCAACCATGATTATCGAGGATCGAATTAAAGAATCGAAGTGGAAATTGATGTTCGCACAAAAGGAGTGAAAAACGAGAGACCATGCTCGAATAGGAGAAAGAGATGACTGATTGAGTTTGAAGTCAAGAGCCAAGCTCTGATACTATGTCAAAAACAGTGGAAGAGATTGAGAAGAACAGCTCACCTTGGATGAGCTCTAATGGCGGTTGAGAGGAGCTGTGAGAGATGAAGCTTCTAGAAGGCTTTTCTTAGTCTTCATTAGAAAGAGAATTGAAGTATTTTGTACAATTAAAAATAACAAAATACAGGAAAATGAACTAACTAACTATTACAATGTATCTACCCCTATTTATACTATATATCATCTACATATATCATCTACACATCTACAATACAATGATACATAAATACATACACGTGCTAATACTATGATTTTGTGTACGTTTAATTTACTTACGTAAGAATGACAAACAAGTTGTGATACGTAGAGAACATAGGTTGCCACTACGCCACCAAAAATTAAGGCTGTCTTACAAATATTGCAATTAGTATAAATTGTCAGTACTAAAAAATAAACTTATCCTTTCCAAAGATGATGACTTTCCTTTTCTCCTTAATTAACTAGGTTGGACCCAACTTTATCATCACGATTTCTTTTAGTTTATCACTTTGATTAGAAAGGTTTTGGGCCAACTGTAAGCTAAATTAGGTTGAAA
>NW_017705983.1:0-1090 GCF_001879085.1 Nicotiana attenuata | reverse complement strand
ATCCTTCCATTCAAACCCTGCATAAAGGCCTGTACTGCCCAGTCATTGGAGACCGGCGGTAATTCCATTCTTTCCATCTGAAACCTGGACACGTAACTCCCTTAACATCTCGTCGTTCCTTGTCTTATTTTGAAGACGTCTGATTTTCTCGCGGCCACCTTTATGGCCCCGGCATGTGCTTTCACGAAGGCATCTGCTAATATAGCAAACGAGTCAATAGAGTTAGGAGCTAAGTTGTGATACCAGATCATAGCTCCTTTCGACAACGTTTCTCCAAACTTTTTTCAACAAGACTGATTCGATCTCGTCGTCATTCAAATCATTTCCTTTGATCCCGCAAGTGTATGAAGTAATATGCTCGTTGGGGTCGGTCGTTCCGTTATATTTGGGTATATCGAGCTTGCGAAATTTCTTAGGAATAGGCATCAGAACCGCATTTTGGGGGAATGGTTTTTGTATGAACTTTTTGGCATCTAATCCTTTCAAAACTGGAGGTGCCTCCGGTATTTGGTCAACGCGGGAATTATAAGTTTCCACCTTTTTGTTATTGTCTTCAATCTTCTTTTCTCTGGACTCAATCCTCTTGGTGAGCTCTTCGAGCATCCTCATAATAGTGGGGTCAGTCCCTGAGTCATTTCCATTTGACCTTTCTGGCGCTGGCTCAGCACGTCGATTATCTTCATGTTCAGCTACGCTCGGAGTCTTATTTTGACTTTGAAGTTGAGCAATGGCGATCTGTTGAGCTTGCAGCATCTCGAATATCACTTGGAGGCTGATTCCCCCATCACCCACTCCTTGTGTTCCTTGGCCACCAGGTCGGGCTTCCCTGCGTACACTCCCTCCGGGGTTTGTGCCTAAATTTGCGTCTAGAGCAATGTGTGAACTAACATCAACCGGTTCCATGTTTGGCACTTCCCCAGGGTTTATTGGTGGTACACTGACCCCTATATTGTTGTTTTCACCAAGACCTTCGTTATCATGAACATGTGCATTTTGTGAGCTAGACATGTTTCAGCCTGAGAATCAAAAATTCTTGACAAGAAAAAGTGTAAAAATAACGTGTGTAATGAGAACCAGTAAAGAAACAATC
>NW_017705982.1:0-1090 GCF_001879085.1 Nicotiana attenuata | reverse complement strand
TATACATAAGGCTCTAGACTCGGAAACTCCGAAAGGCATGGAGCTTACCAATCAAGCTGAACTCGGGCAACACTTATTGAAGAGGCCTACTCGCCTGTCTGTCTGACCTGCACGCATGAAATGCAGCGCCCCCAGAAAAGGGACGTCAGTACGAAATAATGTACTGAGTATGTAAGGCAATATACTGAAAGCTGAAACTGAACTGATAATATAATAACTGCAAGTAGCCGGAAGTCAAAGATAATCTGAAGATATGCTTACCTGTTGATACCGACTCAATTCTCTCAATATAGTAAGTAAAATAGTTGTCCGGCCCTATAAGGCTCGGTATACATATATATATCTGCTCTGCCGTAGTAGGCTCGCTCATAAGCACTCGGCCATACTAGGCTCTGTATCTCGACCAACTGGGCTCGCTCATATGCGCTCGGCCACAGTAGGATCGTCATATAACTTACCATCTGATCAGAGGTTGCCCAATAGGGGCCTGCCCATCGATTATAGCTCGATGGTAATGAAAATACTTTAATACTGTATATATATACTCTCTGCTCTCTTGACTGGAAGAATGAGTATTCTTGACTGGAAGAATGAAATACTCAAATGAATATGAAGTCCCGATAAAGAGAATATTGTAACTTACAAAACTAGGAAAATATATGTAATTTCCGAAAATATGAATTTTTCTTTATGCCTCGTTATCAAACTTGTGTAATGACAAGATCATGCCAAAATGAAGGAAGAGCTTAGCCTTAACATACCTGTTCCCGGATTTATTTGAACGAACCTGCTTCTGCGAAATATGGACGAAATTCACGCTTGGACAAACTTGAAATTTCGGATGAATTAATCTGCTTTTAACGTTTTGAACAAAATGTTGGCTTAAGGATTGAATTGATTAAGTCTCGAAATTGAACGAAAAAAATGGCTCTGCTCTTTCACGTTTTTGGTTTTAAAAACCAAAGATAGAATGCAAATGTTGCTTATTTTTAATGAAGGAAATGTTTCTGATTTCCTTGAGTCTTTGAGAGGAAAACGTTGCTTTCTTTTTTTGGTTCCTCTGATAATTTGAAAGTAACAACGTTTAACA
>NW_017705980.1:0-1090 GCF_001879085.1 Nicotiana attenuata | reverse complement strand
CTGTTTTGTGCTGTCTTTTGAATTATATGCTGGCTTTAGACAGTCACGGGGAGAACTCTTAGATAAATACTTTTTGGTCCTTGAAGTTCTTCTTCTGATAATTCAGTGGGATTTTAGCGTAATTTCAAAGGATTTTTTTCCCCCAGTTTTATGTTTTTAAAGCAGCTAAAAGGATATTTTGAAATGTCCATGCATTATACAATCACGTTTTCGGAAAATCTAAAAGGACATTTCAAGAAGTTGGCACAGAAGTTTTTTCCATTTCAGGAGATACTTTCAAAAACAATTGTCCTATGCTGGTGCCTAAATTAGTAAATAAGTCATCGAAATTTTAAGGTGAGATATCCTATCAACTTTAGATTACAATATCTTTTCACTTATAAAAAAGATTGTACCTTTTCATAATTAGAAAAAGGATATCCGCTTGGTTCCTCCAAATAGGTCACCACCTAGCAACATGGTCGCGGTCATTTGATTTAAGGAACCTTTACCACAATGTCCATGTCTGGGATCGAACTTCATATTTGTCCTTGGTTATATTGTTTAATGGTTAATTTTTAAATTCTTCACCACTTTTGAGTGTTGTGGTTTGCATTTTGGGGCTTGCACAATGACCATTTCTGGCCAGTGAAATACTTTTCAATCAGTCAGGAACTCAAAATTAATGGGACCTGCTGTGTTACACATTTGAACTATATTTTTACACTTTAAATGTTAGAAAGGTTTATTTAATTATCTTTACCATGCCATGTGTAGGTCAATTTCTTTTCTTGGTCTAAAGCCTGTAAATTCTTTGATTTGTAGTAGTGAGACTTGTACTTTGCTTGCATTGTGTGTTGACTTAGTGATAGCTTTATAGCAAGAGTTTACGGAGAAGTTGCCCGTGGGAGTTAGACTCCAGATTATATGATCATGGTTTGTCCCATATGCAGAAATATCAGTATTATTAATTTTGTGAGTTATATTTTGAGGTAATTCGAATGATAGAATGGATACTGGGCAGGTATTGAGTTGGAGCACATTAGCTACTGATAGATTGAGATTCTTATGATTTAAGGCCGATGGATAAGGCTTCTAATATTTATAATTT
>NW_017705979.1:0-1090 GCF_001879085.1 Nicotiana attenuata | reverse complement strand
AAGCCATAATTTTGCCAATTCAGGCAATGCGGCCCACGCTCATTTCTGTGCGCCGCGCCAACTTCCACCGCGGACGCGCTGCATTTTTACACGGTCCGCGGTCCTCAACTTCTGAGAAGCAGAAACCAAGAGTTCAAGAGCCAGTGCGGCCGCGGTCCTGTTTGCGCGGTCCGCGCTGACCCCACAGGGGTATTTTTGTCCAGTTTTTCCAGCCCAGTATAAATAGGACCTTTTACCATTTTAGGTTAAGTTTTATGTTCTGAACGCAGCCGTAGCTCGTGAGACCGAATATTGTAGCCATTTTTGGCACTTTTGCTCTTTATTATTGTAGTTTCTTCCTAGTAATTAATTAATATGCTTACTCCTTCATCTATTTCTTTAATTTCTGTACCTAGCATGAGTAGCTAAACCCATTAGCTAGGGTTGTGGCTCAACCCTAGTGTGGGTGATTGATGGGTGTTGTCATCTAAGGTTAGATTGATATTGGGTGTTTGTTATTTGGGTTGATTTTGTGTTTTAATTAAGGATTGGTGGTTGCAAACACTGATTCTAGCTTTGTGGGTTTAACTCTTCTTGAGAAAGAGAGTTCATGACCCCAAAATTGACCCAACAAGGAATTGGGATGGACCTATGAGAAATGGTAGTCCCAATTAACGGGTTAAATCTCGAGAGAGTAATCACCCTACTTGAACCCTAGTTGCTTGGTCTAACTGGCTACCCAATTGGTCTCGAGAGAGTCAATTGGGCAAAATTACTCTCTCTACCAAGAGGTGTGAGAGTGGGTACAATTGTGAAACGGTTATAGCATAAGCTCCAAATATGTCAATCTATCCTTAGTAGCATCTACCCGTTGATTAGCTACCTAGGCAATGCCACGACCCTAGTGCCTTTCTCTATATTAAACACAACTTAGCAATATTCTCGTAGCATAATTTAGTTTTATTCATTAGTTTTATAATAGTAGTTATAAGAATCAAAGAAAACCAAAAATGTTTGAAGTGACATTAAGAGTACAAACACATCTCTAGACTAGACAGATAATACAACTCCACTACTAGCTCCCTGTGGAAATTCGATCCCGAACCACTAT
>NW_017705978.1:0-1090 GCF_001879085.1 Nicotiana attenuata | reverse complement strand
AGTTGGAGTTTTGGAAGGTATTTAATAGTTAAGAAAATGCCTTATTTCTGTATTTAAGCTTTTAAATATGAGGGAATGTTGATAAATTCATTTCCTAATAGCTAGAACTCACGGGACGGTGATTGGAAGCCGTGAGTTCGAATTATTCGACTTGTTGTGCGCTGTTTTTGGGCTGTTTCGTGTTGGTATTGGGTTGTATCTTTTACTACTGTTTTGTGGAGTTTTGGAGGAGGAAGGATGTGGAAAAACACCATATAGATGTAGGGTTGTGGGCTGGTAGTTCTTCGTAACATTTCCGGATCGTTTGACACGACTACGGTGGCCGTCGTATATATGAAGTGATTAGGTTGTGCGTGGACTATTTTGGGAGGCTCAATATGATTATTATTGATGTTGTTTGGGCTGTTTGGTGATTGTTTGGAATTGTGTGAAGTCATATATATAGGGGAGGTGCTGTCCGTTTCATCGTAAAATAGGTTGTGGTCGATACATAATAGTTATGACGCTTGAATGATAACTACAGTATCGTTTCTCTTATTGTAGACTAAGGAGTCGTCAAAATTTCATAGCTTGAGATTGGGGCAGTATATACAAGGTATGTTAAGGCTCTTCCTTCATTCTTTTGGCATGATCTAAAGTGAAACGAACATAAACGATACGCTATTTCATAATGAATCTACTCCTAGTAACTAAGGTTGTCCATGTTATTCTTTCCTTACAAAGTTATTCCAAGAAAGTATATATGATCCTTGAGTCCTAGTGAAGTTCATATTGATGGTATGATGTCCATAATGTTAATCGATGGTGCAATGACCTTATGTCACTCCAAAAGGTTTAGAACGTGACTCCATGAGTCCAGCATGCATTATATATGTATCTACTTTACTCTACCGAGCCGCGCTATAGTCGGCCGGGTATGGCACCTATTGTGCAACCACTGATCAGTTGGGTTTACCGAGCTCCACGTGGCCGGGTACGATTCTACCGAGCCTTATGATGGCCGGGTACGTTTTTACCGAGTCCTCTTTGAGCCGGGTATGATATGATGATGATGATGCCCACAGAGGCGTATGTTTTTAAAAACGTTTAT
>NW_017705977.1:0-1090 GCF_001879085.1 Nicotiana attenuata | reverse complement strand
TTGGAGTCCGGTGTAGAATTAGGCTTGAATTGGCAAAGTTGATTTGGTGAATTCCGGTTGGCAGGTGAAATTTGATCCGAGGGTCGGAATGGAATTCCGAGAGTTGCTGTAGCTTCGATATGCGATTTGTGATGTGTGTGCAAAATTTCAGGTCATTCGGACGTCGTTTGGTGGGTTTTTGATCGAATGCGTGTTTCGGAAGTTCTTGAAGAACTTAGGCTTGAATCCGATGTGAATTGATGATTTCAGTGTTGTTAGGTGTGTTTTTATGATTGGAACAAGTTTGGATGATGTTTTGGGGTATGTTGGTGCCTTTGGTTGAGGTCCCGGGGACCTCGGGGTGATTTCGGAGGGCTTAACGGAGGTTTTGAACTTGGAAGTTATTGCAGATTTTTGCCCAGCTGTTGCAGACCTTCGCGTTCGCAGCCTCAGGAGCGCGTTCGCGATGAGGAGTTGTGCAGACCATCGCGTTCATGAGGGCTGCTTCGCGTTCACGTAGAAGGGGCCTAGGGCCCTGCCTGGTTTGTGCATCGCGTTCGCGGTTGGTCATTCGCGTAAGAGGATGAGCTGGAGCATCGCGTTCGCGGACCTGGAGTCGCGTTCGCGTAGAGGTAATTTGTGGTCAACGGAATTTGTTCATTGCGAACGCGGGGTGTTGACCGCGTTCGCGTAAGGTAAAACCTGGGCGTCCAGAGGGGCTTTTTATATTATTTCATCCGCAACCCCATTCATTATTTCCTCCATTGTTGACCACCTTAAGAGCTTTTTGGTAGAAATTGAAGAGGATTTTGACGGGAATCGATTGGAGGTAAGTCTCGTGACCTAGAAACATCATTTTTTTTGAAGAATCAACCTTTAATTCTTGGAAATTTGGGTAAAAATTGGAAGAACTAGGGCTTGGTTTTTGAAATAAAAATTTGGGATTTGAAAGGGCATTTGAACTCCGATTTTGATGATTTTGATATGTATCGACTCGTGGCGAGACGAGGAATCCGGAGTTGTGAATTTTGTAATTTTTCGAGGAGTGGGCCCGGGGCTCGGGTTTTGCCAACTTTGTGATTTTTGATATTTTTCGAGTCTTTTTGATTAG
>NW_017705976.1:0-1091 GCF_001879085.1 Nicotiana attenuata | reverse complement strand
GTAGTAGATACCATCAAACAAACTATAACTGATTTAATGAGCCATTCGCAGTTTCACAGTCTGAATTTGTTCATACTTACACATGCATGGCTTAATCTTTGAGACAAGCATATGACTACTGGCAGGATCAACCAGGTAGCATTCCTCATTGACGCCGGCGTCGCATGAGCATGGCCGACCCAAAGGGCACGTCCAAGTCCAAGACGAGCACGGCCGTCATTCGTAAGGAGCATTCTTTGGGCAGATAGGAGCCAATGAAGACCCCATGCCCATTGCGTTTACCGAATCCGAGAGTCCGAGCATACTAGTCGTGGACCAAGCCATCGCAGGGCGAAGCAAGGACGACTTGGGACACAACTGCAGCTTTTGGTTCACCCCGCACGTCGAACGCGAGGGGCGAAAGGCAACCGATTGTGCTTGATAATGCCTTGGCATTAGGTATGCAACACAGAAAACCGACGCCAAACAAGCCTAATTTGCGCTTGTGCCATGACTGAGATGGCATGCGGGCTAGGACGTCGCTGCTGAAGCAGGGATCCAACCTAGCCACACAAGCCGAACACCACTCATGTGCCGCACGTACACTTGCCTCGCCGATCCAAGCCAACAACAGCCCCAACACGCGACGCGCAGCCATGTGTTGTTGCCGATGCCAACGTTGCAAAGCCAAGACAAGCCCCGCAAAGCACGAATAGGGGGTTGGAGCAATGCCAGACACAACCCACAACAACCGATGGCAATAGGCAATTTACCGAGCTTCGCCCCATGCGCATGGCACCTTGCGGCGCTACTTGCACGGTGCTTTGCCGTTCTGTTGCCAAAAGCCATCAGCCGCCACGAGCGATGTCGCCTCCCGATGTTGCCCGCAACAACCGATGGCAATCGACATGTACTGAGCTTCGCCCCATGCGCACGGCACCTTGCGGCGCTACTTGCACGATACTCCGCCGTTCGTTGTCAAAAGCCATCAGCTGCCACGAGCGGTGCCAGACACAACCCGCAACAACCGATGGCAATCGGCAACTTACTAAGCTTCGCCCCATGCGCATGGCACCTTGCGGCGCTACTTGCACGGTGCTTTGCCGTTCTGT
>NW_017705975.1:0-1091 GCF_001879085.1 Nicotiana attenuata | reverse complement strand
AAACCTACGTAAACGTACGGGAGGTTTAGGGACGGAAACCCTTTACGTTAGTTTAGGGTAAAAAGTACCGGTAAAAATAGGTAAGTCGTTAGGGGTTTCCCGTAGGTCCGTTTACTTACGTTTTTTTTTTTGTAACGTTTTTTTCTTCCTTATCTACGTTTTTTTTCCTATTTTGTTTCTTTCACTTTTTTTGGAATTGAGTAATGACACGGAAAAGAGTTTGGTAGGGGACGTTCCCTTTATGGATCGTTGCTGCTAAAGCTGTTTTTAGACCTTTGCGCAGTTTCTTTTGGCTGCACCTGCTTCTTGCTAAGGTTGCTTTGAGTTGCACCTGTTTCATGTTTTCAAACTAAAGACAATTGTTAGTTTAATGGTGTGGTTTGTGGCCTTTATTTTTTTGATCACTTGATCTCGGCCCAGCTCTTTCGATGAACATCTCTGTTGCTTGTTGACTTTCTGGAGATCAATCTCTCTTCTAAAACCAGGGGCCTTGACTTTCCAAAATTTCACATGATGGTTTACCCGTGTGGGGTCTTGGCCTTTTCCTCTTATTTCGCCTTTATGGGCATTTGACTTTGGATTTCTTTCCTTTTTCAATAAATTTGAACCTGGAGCATCGGCTATCATGGCCAGTCGAGATCGACTTGACGCACCTGCTAAGGCTGGGTGCTTTTTCTTTGAACTCGGATTTTGTTAAGCAGAACCCTGTAAACCAATCTTACCATCTTTTCTTTGTATTAGTTTCGGAGAAGAATTAAACCGAAAGGGATTCAAGGAAAAGTAAACAAAGGAGAGGATACTGAATTTAAAAGAAGTGTCCCTTTCGGGGGAGGAAAGAAGGACTTAGCTGGAGTGCATGCAGACTTCAATAGACATAACATGCTTCTTGGACTGGATACCCGATCTGTGCAACTATCCAACTTCTCATAAACCCATTACGACCCGCGTTTCACAATCGGGAAACCTTGCCAGGACTCTTTCGGTGCCAATGGTTGTAAGGGATTCCTTCTTCTCGATCAACGGCGCCCTTTTTGGGTTTTCGCCAATTAACCTCTCTTATTTCTCTTCTCGACGTCGCCTTATAGTGCTCT
>NW_017705974.1:0-1091 GCF_001879085.1 Nicotiana attenuata | reverse complement strand
CTTTAATCATAATAATATCAAAATTCATAATTTTTACACAGGATTCATATTTAAGCTTTCCGGCTACGCGCCCGGACTGCGCACGCAAATCGAGGCAGTAAAAATGAGGTTTTCAAGGCCTCGGAAGCACGGAATGAAAGAGAAAACAGGTGATTACCCTTTGGGTCGTCACATTCTCCACCTCTAAAACAACCGTTCGTCCTCGAACGGACAAAAGAAAGAAGTACCTGAGTCGGGAAATAGATGAGGATAACGGCTCCGCATATCAGACTCGGACTCCCAGGTCGATGCCTCAGGAGGCTGACCTCTCCACTGGACACGCACTGAAGGAAAACTCTTCGACCTCAACTGTTGAACCTGCCGGTCTAGAATAGCTACCGGCTCCTCCTCATAAGACAGATCCTTGTCCAACTGGACAGTGCTGAAATCTAATACGTGGGCTGGATTGCCGGGATACCTCCGAAGCATGGACACATGAAATACTGGATGCACGGCTGACAAGCTAGGCGGCAAGGCAAGCCTATAAGCCACCTCTCCCACACGATCGAGAATCTCAAATGGACCAATGAACCTGGGGCTAAGCTTGCCCTTCTTCCCAAATCTCATCACGCCCTTCATAGGCGACACTCGGAGCAAGACCCGCTCACCAACCATGAAAGCTACATCCCGAACCTTACGATCCGCATAACTCTTTTGCCGCGACTGAGCCGAACGAAGCCTGTCCTGAATGATCTTGACCTTATCCAAGGCCTCCTGAACTAGATCGGTACCCAATAACCGAGCCTCTCCCGGCTCAAACCATCCCACTGGAGACCAACATCGCCTACCATACAACGCCTCATATGGAGCCATCTGAATGCTGGACTGGTAGCTGTTGTTGTAGGCGAACTCTGCTAAGGGCAAAAACTGGTCCCACGAGCCTCCAAAATCAATGACACAGGCTCGGAGCATATCCTCCAAAATCTGAATAGTCCGCTCGGACTGACCGTCCGTCTGAGGATGAAACGTGTGCTCAACACAACCCGTGTGCCCAACTCTCGCTGAACTGCACCCCAGAAACGCGAGGTAAACCTGCGTACCCCGGTCCGAAA
>NW_017705973.1:0-1091 GCF_001879085.1 Nicotiana attenuata | reverse complement strand
AGGAGTGTGAATCTGTGATGTGGGGGTGGAGAAGATCCTACGGTGTAAATTTGGTGGGGATTGAGTGGTGGCGCCGCCGTGGGCGGTGGTGGCGGCGCCTAGGGTTTGGAGGATTTGGGGTGTTTGGTTGGGTTTTGGAAGAAAATAGTTACGGATTTGGAACGAGGAGAGGACAAGGATTCATGGATGAAATTTTGGGGTCGATTGGGGTTGCGCCGCCAGCGGCGACGATTTTCGGCCGGTGGAGATGGGGAGGAGGACGGTGGGGTTATGGCGGAGCCATGGCCGGCGTTACAAATAAAGGGGGGGGGTACGAGGAAGGTAAATTTTGTCTTAAAGTTTGGAGTTGTTTTCAGACAAGTATATTTAAAATTCAAGATCCATTTGTGGCCATTGGATGAGGAGAATTGAACGGACCAGATTAACTCTGGCAAAACGACGTCGTTTCAAATAAAGGGGGGCTGGACCGGGTATTGGGGTGGGTTTGGACTAGTTGTTGGGCCTATTGACCGGATTTTCTTTGGACTTGGGGGATATTAAAATGGCCCAAAATCCATCCTTCTTGTATTTTTTTTTTAAAAAAAAACTCTTTTTTTTTTTTTTTTTTTTTACAAATTCAACTTTTCTTTTCCCTTCTAAATTAAAATAAAACCTAAATTAAATCCTATCAAAATAGTATTTACAAAACTAATTAACTCCTAATTTAAAAGAAAAGCTACAAAATTCAAAATTAAAAAGTAAAAATGCCACACGGACTATTTTTGTAATTTTTTATTTTTGTGAAACAAACTAATTTGCTAATTAATCTAAAAAAATGTAAAATTAAATCCTACATGCAAATGCAGTGCGTATTTTTGTATTTTTATGAATATGTTACACAGAAATGCAAATAAACATGGGAATCATGCAATTAAATCCTAAAAAAAAATCAAAATAATTAAAAAGAAAAAATCCTAAAATCTAAAGAATTTTAGTAGGAATAGTTCATGCGAGGCAAAAATCACGTGCTCACAGCTGCCCCTCTTTGCTCGGAGACACGAAGGGTTTTCGGGCAAAAGATAAATGAGCGAACTATAGAGATTTTTGCCTGC
>NW_017705972.1:0-1091 GCF_001879085.1 Nicotiana attenuata | reverse complement strand
AAATCCCAGTCCAAAATCCTAACTCGTCCAAACATCGTCAAACTTACACCCTATAGTCTTCTAATCTCCCTCTTCTCAAATCCCAAACCAGAACATTTCAAATCCAAGAGGAACTTCACAAATTTCAGATCTAGGTTTCGAAGAATCTGAACCTCTTTTTGGGTTCTCGAGTGTTCGATTTGGTTTCAGTTGATGTTATTGTTGATGGCCAAATAAACATATAACATTAACGAAAGAACAAGTTCAAAATCAGTCAAATTAAAGCTCAAAATCAGTGAGTTTTTCTTAAATTTCTTTTTCTTTTTCTATCTGTAGATCTTTTCTTTCAGTTTTTTTGATTTTGTTTTGCTTTTGTTCGTCTCAATATTCCTTCTATTTTTAGGATTGATTTAGGGTTTGACTGATTTTGATTACGTTTTGTTATTTGATTTGATTGCAACCGTATGATTCCTGTTTAGTACTTAGTTTAATTAGTTTAGTTGGATTAGTATTTTTGTTTGTCATTTGACTACCGGTCTTCAATTTTTTCTTCACTAATCATACTGTTTTGTGATAATTTTCATTTGCCTCTTAATTTTTGGAAAAAACAAGTAGTGTAGTTTCAGTTCTATTTGATCCTATTTGTTAGTTTATTATTTTGTTAGTCTAATAACATTTTAGCTCGGTTAATTAGGATTCATTTCCAAGTACTAATCAGTTTGATTTGGTTATAGTTAATCATTCCCATTTCTTTGTTTAATGGACTATAGTCAAAATCTGACCAAAGTGAAAGGGACTGGAGTTATAATTGGCTAGGTTAGGTAATTTAGTTGAGAGGATAAGGGTAGTATAGGCATTCCTGAATAGAGAGTAATGATGTAGTTGAAACTAGAACCTCCTAGAATCTTCTAGAAGAGGGTTTTAGTTAGAATTTCAGAACTTAGTGCAGTAACTTGGGCAACAAGCCAAAACCTTAGGGACTAAACTGTTAAAATTTGAAAATAAAAGAGGGGCTAAAGGTGTAAAACTTAAAATCTGAGAGAATCCATTAGTTTTGCCTATAAAAGGCATGCCCTATGCCTTATTTCACAAGGTTTTGGCATCTGAAAATT
>NW_017705971.1:0-1091 GCF_001879085.1 Nicotiana attenuata | reverse complement strand
GACTGTTATACAGAGTCATTCTTTTCCTCGATTCGGGATTCAACCGGTGACTTGGGACACCATAAATCTCTCAAGTGGCGACTCTGAATCTCTTAATAAATGAATCCCGTTTCGATTGTCCTTTAATTGGAAAACTCCCATTATTATGCCCTTCGCGGGGTGTAGTAAGTAAAAAGGAGGTGTGACAGCTCTGGCGACTCTGCTGGGGACACAAACCCAGAACTTCGGTTCAGGGTTTAAGAATTCGAGCTTAGATAATTGTTATGCTGGCTTTATTTGATTTTCCTACATGTTTCATGCTAAATGTGCTAAATGCTTTACCGCTTTGATATTATTTGAACTGTATATATAAACTGTGCCAAAACACTTCTCTTCTCATCTCCGGGGATGTGCTTACTAGTTGAGACTCCCTATTCTATTAGTGTCATACCTTGAAATAAGAAAGAGGTCAGACAAGTTATTAAGCCGGGCGATCTCGCGGGTCCCCGGTACGTAGCCCCCTCCTCGACTCGAGTTGTCCGCTCGGGTACACAGTCCAGAACACATACCCAGGTTTTGAACCTAGAATAACTTGACTTCATGCCGGATCCCTAGTAGGAACGCTTATTTGCATCACGTGCATTTGCCGTAGGGGACTCAACACAGGGTTGGGTCCGTCTAGGACAGGTAACCTGAAATGGTAAAAGAACCATCCTGATGCATATTATGTGGTTGCATATGCATTTATTTGTCTCGGACTTGCATGCTGACCGGCTTTGGAGTATTTGGGAAAAATTGAAAAAAAGGAGAGAAATAGCAGTGTAGAAAGTCAATTATTTGTCAAAATAGTGTTAAAACTCTGCCGAATTTTTGAGAAAAATGCAAAGAAAAGGAAAAAAAAGGGAAAAGAAAATTTGTTTTCACAAAATGGTTTGTTTTAGTTGTCAGTAAAAGAAAAACCAAGAGTCTTATTTTCAAATGGTTGTTGAAGAAGAAAACATAAAAAGAGTGTATCTGTCAATGAAAAAGAGTCTTGTTTTCAAAAATAGTTAGATTTATTTGCCCGAACTACGCTGGTTTGATTCTCACCGGCTGTGAGATACGTAGGCAAC
>NW_017705970.1:0-1091 GCF_001879085.1 Nicotiana attenuata | reverse complement strand
GTATTCCCTTGTTCTCCAGGTGGGCGCCTGATTGCTGAAATTGAAATGTATTCCCTTGTTCTCCAGGTGGGCGCCTGATTGCTGAATCTTGAAATGTATTCCCTTGTTCTCCAGGTGGGCGCCTGATTTCAACAGAAATAGACAAAACAAAGAAACATTTTCTGCCCCTGTTCCAATCAAAGAAAAAAAATTTGTTAATGTAAAATGGTGGTTAGCTGCTGGCATTCTTGTTGGCCATGCTCCCGCTTCCGACTTTGCTCTGACTTGCTTCTTCGGACTTGCTTTGACTTGTCACGATTTCCCAATTGACTTTCAACCCTCCGATCTTGATGACCCACATGTTTTACCTCGTACCACTGTTTGGTGTTTCTGTTCCCTTCTTGTGAACCTTGCTTCTCCCTCACAACCATCTGATTATTACTCTGATTTCCATCGGTCCTCTATGTTTTACTCTCTTTTGACATGTCCCCACCTTGTTGTGCCATCTAACTGGGAGGCTGGTAATTAGCTTTGACATCCTTCTTTTGTTTTTGAATAGAACTGACACTAAAGCATCTTATAGACAGACTTCAAGAGAATGAAATGCAATGACCTCGAAGGTTTTGAGGATAGAAAAACTCTGAAAACGAATGAGTTGTAATGAAGAGAAAAAGGATAGGACTTATCTGAGCGGAAAGGCTGATTCCGTTGATCATGCCATGCATTTTGGGTTCCAGCCTAGTCTGTCCAACCAATCAATTATCAGTTACCACATTTGTTGTCTCATACTTTCACGCCCGACTCTCACCAAACTCAAACCTTGCTTGTTTTGCCATGTTTCAAACAACCTTCAACCACAGACTTCTTTCATTTGCCCAACTGAAAGATCTCACTTTCGCCTTACAGTGCCCGTGAGGGTTTTCACCAATAAGACTCTCTCATTTTAATATCTCTCAAACTCACCTCGCCTTACGGTGCCCGTGAGGGTTTTCACCAATAAGACTCTCTCATTTTCATTTCTCTCAACTCACATCGCCCTATGGTGCCCGTGAGGGTTTTCACCGATAAGACTCTCTCATTTTATCCTTTTCCTTCTGTCACCAGAGTGTTGT
>NW_017705969.1:0-1092 GCF_001879085.1 Nicotiana attenuata | reverse complement strand
AGTAAACCATAGTCTAAAGGCAACAAATCTACACAAGTCTCAAGACCCCCAATCACCACAATACAAGAAGGATGGACTCGATCGACCGCAATAGAATCACCTACCGGTGTGGACACATAAACAGGAACACTCAATGGATCACTAGGCATGACCAGGTACGGTGCAAAATAAGATGACACATACGAATACGTAGACCCTGGATCAAACAACACTGAAGCATCTCTATCGCAAACCAGAACCGTACCTGTAATAACTGCATCTGAAGCCTCAGCCTCGGGCCTGGCCTGAAGAGCATAACATCGGGGCTGGGCCCCACCATCCTGAACCACATCTCTGGGTAGGCCTGCTGCTGACTGGCCTCCACCTCTAGCGGCCTGAGCTCTACCTATAATATCTCTACCTCCACCTCTAGCACCTCTACCCCCACCCCTAGCTGGCTGGGCGGGCTGTGGAACACCTGGTGCATGTACCACAGCACGAGAACACTGATGGTGAGAGCCACCTGGTGCGCGAGGGCAATACCTAGCAATGTGCCTCAGGTCGCCACAAGTAAAACAAGCCCTCGGCTGTTGGGGCTGACGACCCTGGAAACTCTAAAGCGGTGGTGCACTGATAGGTGCTGGTGGTGCACTGAAGGACTGCTGATCGGAATACTACGTCTGAGGACCACGGCTTCCTGAGGCACCGTGAGAAACCTGGAGTGCTGACTTAAAAGGCCTAGGAGGATGACCTCTATCATACGAACCTCGAGGCACCACTGAATCTGCCTGACTGACGGGGCATCTTGTCTACCCTGTGACCACCCCCCTGTGGTAATACCATCACAACTCTCCGGGCCACATTGGCCGCCTCCTTGAGGGATATCTCACTCCCAGCCTCTCTGGCCATCTGAAGAGGAATCGGCTGACTAAGTCCATCAATGAACCGTCTCACTCTCTCCCTCTCAGTGGGAAGTATAATAAGAGCATGGCGAGCTAAATCAATAAACCTGCTCTCGTACTGGGTGACAGTCATTGATCCCTGCTGGAGGCACTCGAACTGCCTCCGATGGCCTCTCGCTGTGTGATATGGAGAAACTTCTCCAGAAATAGC
>NW_017705968.1:0-1092 GCF_001879085.1 Nicotiana attenuata | reverse complement strand
GTGGGTGATGAAGTCTAAAAGTGCAAAGTGCTTAGGGAAGTGTAAGTCACTATCATATAGTTTTCCTACCTGTCCCTTAGCCAGCATTACAACTCGTTAAAGTCCTATTTGATTCTAGTCGAGCATACTTAATTAGTAGAGATGTACATAATGGGCAAGCCTATGGTTCTTTGTGCATACATGTGAATTTCTTTGTGAGTGCGAAAGTTGTTCTTTGATGAAAAATCCTTAAATTATATTCATTCTTTGATTTGAGTGTATGGACTATTCATTCTTGTGAGGGCACTAGTTTCATGATAGATAGGTGATGTTATTAGCTTTATCTGACAGAGTAGGTGAGCGAGCTTAAATTTGGTAAGGCCAGGCACTTACCAGCACATGGGGTCGGTTGTGCTGATGCTACACTTCTGTGCTTTTTGCACAGATCATAGTACCGGAGTAGGAGCCTTTGCTCAGCAGTAGGAGCGTTGGGAGCTTACTTCAGTCCGGAGATTCCGAGGTAGCTTGCTGGCGTCCGCATGGCCCGAAGTCTCTCTTATCTCTGTTTTTCGTTTGATTTCCCTTGTATCGGATCAGACAGTACTGTATTCTCATTCAGACTTTGTATTTAACATTCAGTAGAAGTTCGTGAGTTAGTGACACCAGATCTGGGTAGAGGTGTATTTGAAATTTCGCACTTGATTTCTGTTATTTATGTTTCGAGACTTCCGCTTTTATATTAATTGCCTCGTTCTTCTTTATTTTGTTAATGATGTTGAGAGAAGTGTTAAATTAATTGGCTTGCCTAGCTCCTATTAGTAGGCGCCATCACGACTCCCGAGGGTGGAAAATCCGGGTCGTGACAAGTTGGTATCAGAGCACTAGGTTACATAGGTCTCACAACTGACGGACAACCTCGGTAGAGTCTGAGGGATCGGTACGGAGACGTCTGTATTTATCCCCCAGAGGCTACGGAGTTAGGAAAAGTTTCACTTTTGTTCTTTCCTGTCGTGTGATTCTGTTTCTCAAAATCTGATTGTCTTTCTACTCTGTTCTTTCGCTGATGGCGAGAACACGTGCTTCCTCTTCTACCGCGCAGCAGCCCGAGCCCCC
>NW_017705967.1:0-1092 GCF_001879085.1 Nicotiana attenuata | reverse complement strand
TCTCTCACATAAGCCAAATACGCGGCACACCCCATCTCGACCATGCGCTGAGCTTTAAGAAATGAGATAACTCTACTGGGAGTGTGATCTAAAGTACCACTCCACTCAACACGCGGGATACCTGGTATAGCCAGCGTCACGGTCTTGGCGTAACAATCAAGAATAGCAAAATGGGGCGACAACCAGTCCATGCCCAGAATAATGTCAAAATCCACCATACCAAGTAACAATCAATCTGCTCTAGTCTACAAAACCACGAATAGTACCAAACATGACCGATAAATGCGGTCCACAACAAGAGAATCTCCCACAGGAGTAGAAACATAAACGGGGGCACTCAAAGAATCCCGAGGCACACCCAAATGCGGAGCAAAGTAAGAAGACACATAAGAGAAAGTAGAGCCTGGATCGAATAGAACCGATGCCTCTCTGTGACAAACCAATATAATACCTGTAATGACGTAGTCGGAGGCAACAGCCTCAGTGCGAGCAGGAATACAATAATATCTGGCTCGGCCCCTCTCGTGAGGGCGACCTCTATCTCCCCGACCTCCGCCCCTAGCCGGCTGGGCAGGTCGGGGTAGCAGCTGGAGCTGTGACCATGGCCTGAGAACCCTGAGGAGCACGCTGTGGCTGAGAAGTTTGTGGGGGCGCGCTCCTCCTTAGTCTGGGGCAATCCCTCACCAAGTGACGTGTATCACCACACTCGTAACAAGCTCTGGGAGGACGCGGTGGCTGTGACTGGCTGGCACTAGGCCTGCTGGACTGACCTCTGGAAACACCCCGCGCAGGAGGCGCGCTAGAAACTGGAGGTGCATAGTAAGGCTCCTGAGGTGGAGGTGGAGCTGGAGTACTGCCAGCTGCTGGAAGAGCTGAATGTACAGGGCGACCCGAATAACCTCTGCCATAATGACTTGCTAATGGGGTACGGGCACTAGAGTAGTGACCCGACTCTCGAGACCTCTTGGCCTCCCTCTCTCCTCGCTCCCTTGCGAGCATACCCTCAATCCTCCTAGCGATGCTCACTACCTGCTCATAAGGAATGTCCATCTCCAACTCTCGATCCATGCTAGACCTGATGGGCGGAATAAG
>NW_017705966.1:0-1092 GCF_001879085.1 Nicotiana attenuata | reverse complement strand
ATTTCCTTTAATGATTTAAGAAAAATGAAGTTTAGTCCTTCATGGAATTCATTTACTTGATTCAATGGGATTTAAGTCAATTCAAGCTGTCAATAAGTTTACAGATAATCCACGTACAACATATTTTTTTGTTCCTATACTACCCGGACAATAGCATAATAGTAGCTACGCACGGACTCTCGTCACCTCGTGCGTACGTAGCCCCCAAAAACTAGGAGCACATATCCAATTAACTCACCTATGGGGACAATTCCCTCTTACAAGGTTAGAAAGGAGACTCACCTTGCTCCGAAGTTCCATAACCGGCATTCCACGTCCTTTCGAAGACTCAAATCGATGCAAAAATGCTCCAAAACTAGCCAATAATTATATAAACCCATTAATATATGTTCACAAAAACATAAAAATACAACTAGAGGAGGCCCGATTCTTGGTTCCTCCCTGAGCTATGGAATAACTGCCTTAAGATGCTATTGCTTCAAAGCCTTTCTCAAATTTGAGTGTGTCAGAGTTCCCTACGAGCCTCAATAGGACCCCGGGCAGTGCTCACACCCAAATTACATCACTAGAATAGGGACAAGTGCAGTGTGGAAATGCCAGCCTTCGTGTGTCCAAGTTTAGAGAGAGCTCATGGGTTCCAAGGCAAGGCTCACATGAGGGGGCAGGACTTAAGTCTAAGAGAGAGTGGAAGTGCAGAAACTGAGTTTTAAAAGCTGAGGGGACAAAGAAAAGGGAAAGGGTGATGGGAGACAGCCATTAATACTTTAAAGAGTTGATAATTTCACACCAAAGGGGCAGGGGATTGGGAATCCATTGCAAGGGCCTATATACTTAGGCATAAGTTAAATCTGGGCATACACAGCAATAGGGGTGTTGTCATGCTTGTAAATCAACCAGAACATGCAACATATAAGGGTAATATGGAGGTTATGATCCTAGGGGACCAAGTTTGAGTCATGTTCAGCAATATTCGATGTTGTCATGCCCCAAACAACCATAAGTATCAAACACATTGGGGTAGGGAATTAGGATTCATAATGCATTAATTCAGAACAGGAGAAAAGAATTACAACATGCTAAATAAAGGTACTG
>NW_017705965.1:0-1092 GCF_001879085.1 Nicotiana attenuata | reverse complement strand
ATCCTCGCAGCCGGGCCTTGGTCGAAGAGTTGGCGAGGCGGGAGCTTCAGATGCAGCAAATACTTGGCCGGACGAGTGCTCTCGAGGAGCAGCTCCACCGAAAGGATGAGGAGCTCGAAGCGGTGAAGAGGGTCGCAGCTGAGTGCGAACGCCGGGGCGAGGCCAAGGCGGCGGAGGCCGCTGCGGCATGGAGCGGGAAAGTGACCGCGTTGGAGGGTGAGGTCGCGGCATTGAAGCTTCAAGTGAGGGATGCTTCGTCGAGGGCCGGGGCGTTGGAGGAGGCTATCCGCGTGCACAAATCCCAACGGGCATTGGAAAAGGGATGCTGCGGCCTTTAGAGAGGCGAGTCTCGAGGAGCGGATTGGTGTCTTTGAGCAGGACGCCCAGGTCATGGCGGACCGGATCACATCCTTAGAAGAAGAGAATCAGCGGCTATGGGACCAGGCCGCTTCTTCCAGCCATTATCATAAAATACTACAAAAATAGTTCTTTCTTCATTTATGCATTTTAGGAATTAACTAACCTTTCAATTGGTGAATTAATCTAGTTAATTGATCATTTGAATAAGTTATTTAATTAATTTATTTGTTTGTGTAAATTTAGTTTAATAAGTAGGATTAGAAAGAAATTTGGCCAAACTTGAAAGAAAAAGTGGCCAAGAGTGCAAAATAAGGGGCTGCCATTGAAAGGGTCCAAAACGACGTAGTTTTACCTCAAAACTGCGTCGTTTCATTAAGTGACCAAGACCAAATCTCAATCCTTCATCTCACTTTGATCCAATGGCCTTTATTCAATGCCCCCATAGGTATATAAGGCCCCAAAAATCAGATTTTTGGCCATTTACTAAGCCTAAATTCCTCTCTCTTCCTTTCTCTCCTCACTCTCTCTTCACTCTCTCTACCGCCGCCCAGCTCCGCCGCCGCCGGTGGCCGTCGTCCAAACCACCCCAAAATTTAACCCTCTCTTCCTCTCACTCCCCTCATTCTAAATCCACAATCCAAATCCCCCAAATCTCCACCAATAATCAACAAAAGCAAACCCTAATCGTGCCGTCTCCAATGCCGCCGCCGCCTGTCGTCCAAACACCACCAA
>NW_017705964.1:0-1092 GCF_001879085.1 Nicotiana attenuata | reverse complement strand
ATTCTTATAGATTTTTTTAGAACATTTTCAAATTGCTACAAATGCATTTTCTGGGCAATATTATCCTACTATTTCAAACGTGTTTAGTTTTATATTTGCAGCACTATGTGATTTGTTTGTTGAATTTTCGGAGGGTGGGGAAATTTATAAACTTGACTATAAATGACAATGATAGAAAAGTTTTAAAAAATATTTTTTCCCTATACCCCCCTATTTATGGTGTTGCTGCAATGTTAAATCGTACAATGAAATTAGGAGGTCCTCACTTTTGGTACTCAAATATTTATAAGGCTTTAGATCTTTCAGTTGAGGAATTTTCTACACTTGTAGAGGCAAAAGCCTCAATTAAAATAAATGCTCAAACAATTTATAATGCTTATCAACTTGCGTTAGATCATGCTAGGACAAATGTTCCAACCCCTACTTCGTCTAGTTCACAATCATCTAAAAGAGCTGCGGGCCTAAAAACACTTAAATCTTGGACGGAGTTTAGGGGTTCTCAAGGTGATAATTTTGATGAGACTTCACATTTAAATAAGCTTCAAGTTTATTTGTCGCATGGACTTGAAAAGGAGAATCCAGACGGCACCTTTGATCTTTTGGAATGGTGGAAGGCAAGGGCATTTTCCGGTTCTTGCAAGGATGGCTCGGGATATTTTATCTATTCAAGCTTCAATAGTTGCATCAGAGAGCGCTTTCAGTCAAGCAAGACTTCAAATAGGTGATCATAGAGCGTCTATGAGGGAGAGCTTGGAAAAAATCAGTACTACTCAGAGATTGGATCCGCTCGGAAAGAAGAAAATTTGGACTTGCAGAATCACAACCAGAGATAGACGAAGCTTATGAAGAAATGATAGCGGAACTTGCGGAGGATGCTGCTTCGCCCCGGAAGCGGTGATGAACAAGCTCTTTTCCGCCACCACCAACGGAACCTCCTCCGAACCCTTGAACGGATTTAATGTGAATTGTTTAGAGATCAAATGTAGATTAATGGTGTAACTTTGTAACTTTTGGCGTATATCTTCTTTTAGTTTTTTTTTACCTTTTTTAACGTTTTAGTTGGGGTTATTTAGGTTTACCTTACGGTTTTGT
>NW_017705963.1:0-1092 GCF_001879085.1 Nicotiana attenuata | reverse complement strand
CCGTAGTCCCAAATATAAATGTACAGGGGGATCTCCGGGGAATCGAACCCGTAGTCCCAAAGTAAACAAACAAGGGGAGAGCTACCGGAATCCCACATTCGTAGTCCCAATAGTAAATGCGCAAACCAAAATCAGAGAAATATTCAGAAATTGAAGTACAACAATACAAGGCAACAAATAATTCTGGCCTAACATGCTCCACGTAATTACAATTAAGGCAATTTAAGCAAATAGGCAATTTGGATCAATTAAACATGCTTTTCCATACTAGCACAGGCTATAATAGCAAGTAGAATAAAGTAAATACGAAAGAAATTCAGTTCAAGTATTTTAAGTAAAAATTCGGGTTTTCAACAATTAGCTCAAGTACGCGCTCGTCACCTCACGCACAAGGCATTCAATTACCAAATATCACATCCTAAGGGACAAAGTCCCCCACACATGATTAGACAAGCCACTTACCTCGAACCGGCTCAAAATTCAATCCAAAATCACGTTCTTGCCACGAGTATTTGACTCCAAATGGCTCAAATCTATTCAATTAAATTGCATAATGTAAATAATAATTCAAGTAATTGATTCAACAATTAAATTCTAAGCTAATACGCGAAATTTTGTAAAATGACCAAAATGCCCCTCGGGCCCACGTCTCGGAATCGGATAATTTTTACATTTTCAGAACCCTCATACTCTCACGAGTCTTCCGATATAAAAATTCTCTCAAATCAAAGGTCAAATACCCACTCAAAACTCAACAATTTAGTCTAAGGATTTTGACCCATTTTTCATTCAAAAATCAGAAAATACGAATGAAATCATGATTAGATTAGTAAGTATTAAGCATAAGAGAGTAGAGAATCGTTACTCAATCATTTCTCGCGAAAACCCCTCGAAATTTCTCCCAAAATCGAGCTCTAGAAGTCAAAAATGAAAGAAAATGGGAACAAAGTCCCATTTTCGGAACTTAAGATCTCTGCCCGGGCCTATTTTCCGCTTCTGCGGAAAATTTTCCGCTTCCGCGGAAATTTTCGCTTCCGCGGATATTTTCCGCTTCTGCGGTACCGCTTCCGCGGCACTATTTCCGCTTTTGCG
>NW_017705962.1:0-1093 GCF_001879085.1 Nicotiana attenuata | reverse complement strand
GCAAGCGTCCATAACCCTGATGAAGTGATTGTTGATCTTGACGCTGATATTAAATATGAGCGTGATGCAAATTTATCCAACTCAAAGACAGGCACAGAGTGCTTACCAATTGCAGATATGTCTGAGATCAGGAAGAAAGGGACATCACGACGAAACTCAAAGCTGCTCGTTAAAAATAGAAGTCCAGGTTTGAAGACATAGTATGGGAGTATACAAGATTGGGAAAAGTTAGCAGCAAAGAGCAAGATGAAGATTGGTTCATAGATGAAGACTTTTTTGAGGAATCCATATCTAAGAAGTTAAGTTTGTGGACAATTTTTCAACTGGTGAGTCTCGTGTTGATTCTGATGGCATTAACCTGTACCTTCTCAGTTTCTAAACTAAAGAAACTAAAACTATGGGATCTTCCATTGTGGAAGTCGGAAATCTTCTTATTAGTGATCATATCAGGCCATTTACTCTGCGGTTGGGGTGTACGAGCTATAGTTTTCTGTATCGAACGTGGTTTTTACAGAGCTGAGGGTTCTTACTTTGTGTATGGACTCAAAAGGCTTTTCAGAATTGCCTGTGGGTAGTTCTAATCGTGATTGCTTGACATTTCTGGTAGTAGAAAGATGGCTTACGAGAGGAAAGCAAAGTATTACGTTATCTGACGAAAAGTCTGCTCTGCATATTGGTGGCTACCTTGATCTGGTTTATGAAGGTAATATTGTTAAGATTCTTGCTTCATCATCACATAGAAGTTTTTCAAAAGAATCANACAGTATCTAGTCAAACAATATGTAGTATAAAAACGTACTTATCCTAAGACTCCCCGTAAAAATGGGTAGTAAAAAATAAGGTTAATGGTTCAACCCGTAAAAAAGGGGTGGTAAAGAGTTAAGAGGGTAAAATAGGTTAAACGAAAGGAATTAGGCCCCAAAAGGTAAAACTGTTTAAAAGTCGGTTTTAAAACCTACGTTTTAAACCCTTTTTAAACCCGTGTTTAAACGGGGGTAAGGTTTTTAGTAAAGGTAGGTAAAAACGGGGAAAAGGTAACCCGTAGAAAACCCGGTTAACGCGTTAAAACGAAAGTTTTTAACGTTTAACCGTA
>NW_017705961.1:0-1093 GCF_001879085.1 Nicotiana attenuata | reverse complement strand
CGACCATACAACTAGTTACGGAACACAGTAGGCCGGCCCTGGAGTCGCAGCACACCATCCTCGCCAATAAAAACCTCCTTGGCACCTCCCTGAAGTACCGTCTCTCTGAGGACTGCCAAATGTGGATCATCATACTGCCGGGCCTTGATCTCCCCCAATAACGAAGACTGGGCGACCACACACGCTAGAACTCGGCTGGGCTCTGAAATGTCCAACCTCACAAGTCTGTTAGCCAAGGACTGAATGTCCAAGGCTAGTGGCCTCTCCTCTGTTGGAATGAATGCTAGGCTACCCATGCTCTCCGCCTTCCTGCTCAGGGCATCCGCGACCACATTCGCCTTGCCCGGATGATAAAGAATGGTGATGTCATAATCCTTCAGCAACTCAAGCCACCTGCGCTGCCTCAAATTGAGATCCCTCTGCTTGAACAAATGCTGTAAGCTGCGGTGATCGGTGTAAACCTCACAAGGCACCCCATACAAATAGTGCCTCTATATCTTAAGGGCATGAACAATCGCCGCCAACTTTAGATCGTGCATGGGGTAATTTTTCTCATGAAACTTCAGCAGACGCGAGGCATATGCAATAACTCTCCCCTCTTGCGTCAACACACATCCCAGACCAACGCGTGAAGCGTCGCAATACACAGTATACATCCCCGTACCGGAAGGCAATACAAGAACTGGTGTCGTAGTCAAAGCTGCCTTGAGCTTCTGAAAGCTCTCCTCGCAATCATCGGACCAAACGAATGGGGCACCCTTCTGGGTCAGTCTAGTCAAGGGTGATGCAATAGATGAAAAGCCCTGCACGAATCGCCGGTAATAACCTGCTAATCCCAGAAAACTCCTGATCTCGGTCACTGAAGTGGGACATGGCCAACTCTGAACTGCCTCAATCTTCTTGGGATCTACCTTAATACCCTCTCCGGACACAATATGCCCCAAGAATGCCACTGACTCGAGCCAAAACTCACACTTGGAGAACTTAGCATATGCTGTTGCTCTTGCAAGGTCTCAAGCACTACTCTCAAATGCTGCTCATGCTCCCCCAGGCTACGTGAGTATATCAAGATGTCGTCAATGAAGATGATAAC
>NW_017705960.1:0-1093 GCF_001879085.1 Nicotiana attenuata | reverse complement strand
CCAAAGTCACCCAGGCCCCGAAATTTCGAGTAATTATCTTCATCTTCGTTCTTGCAGGTAAAATCCCCAGCCCTTTTCATTGGTTGTCAGATTTAAACAAAAGGGGATTCTCATGCATTGATTCTTGAAAATATAAGTTGAACCATACATGCATGTCCTTTAATATCTAAAATCTAGTAAGGGGAATTGGGTAGGAGTAAAGATTTGCAAAAAGGAGCGGTTGATCACCTAAATAAGTTCGGGTTGTATTTGTGAACTTCAATTCTAAGATATATGTGTTAACTTGTGAACTAGATTGACGGTACTAGGCTGTTTGGTGAATTGAAAGTAGAAGTTAAAAAGGGAAATTCGACTCCAGGTATATATGGCTAACTTTAACCTTTGTAAAGTCACCCTGTTTGGTGTACGAGTAGTTGGTATGCGTTACTTATATGGACTATTTGTGAATTTTGTTTTCTTCACGGGTGTTAGGGCAAGATGGCCTATTTCATGAATTCTTGTGACTAAATTGCCTTGAACATTGTTGGTTAACGTTCCGATATGACGGTGTGAATAAATGGCAACAAACCAAGTGTGTGTGTGAATGTGTTTATGTGGTAAGGGCTGTGAAATAAGTGATGGAAAGAAGTCGTGATTGATGCAATTGAAACAACTGTGGTAACATCATGTGTGGCTTGTCATGGGCAATTATCGTTGTGACTTAAATTATTATTGTTGCTGTGAAATGATATTTTGGATGGCCTGAAGCCATGTGATTGAACTATGAACTATTGTTGTTGTGTTAAATGTGAATGTCCGGTGGGATCGGGTTGCGCGCCGCAACACGAAGTTATAAGGTGTGGGTTGTGGTGATAAGGGTGGCCGAGGTAATAAGGGTGGAAAAGTGATCATATTCACTATTGAAATGAAAATGTATGAAACTCTTGAGTACGAAATATGTTTAAAGGGAAAAAGGAGAGATTGTGAAACTTGTTGGTTTTGGTTGTTCCTTTCATGTGCATTTGATTGTTGATCCTATTACTGTTTCTTGTCTGTGTATTGATTGATTTTACTTGGGGTAAACTTTGTTCATACATACCAGTACAATTCAAAT
>NW_017705959.1:0-1093 GCF_001879085.1 Nicotiana attenuata | reverse complement strand
TTTCCTAACTAAGGTAACTAGTCCGTAACGAAACCGTCCGTTAAAAAACCCCCCTAAAAACCCCGGGTACCCCGGTAACGGTAGACGGACGCGACTACTACCGTAAAAGACAAACGGACGAACGACGACGACTACTTTACTAACTTACACGTTAAACGTACACGTTTAAAAAANAAAATTAAAATAACCCTTAAAGCTTTTAAAACGTCGTAAAAACGTAAAAATACCCCAAAAAATTAAACAACGATTAAGGTTAGACGGAAAATTAAAAAACCAAACCCCACGACCCGACCGATCGGGGTCGTCGAACCAGTCATGAGCAATCAAAATTAAAAATAAGAGCTGAAGTCACTCCACTACACATAACTGAAATCAAAAGAAACTAAGATAGAGGAGAAGAGCATTGGGCTGACGATACGCCAAGAAGCTACCTAGTAAATCTCCGAAGACTTGACTGGAACTATCAACCCTTAGGAGCAGGACCTGTAGCGCCCGAATCTGCACACAGGGGTGTAGGGAGTAAAGTGAGTACTCCAACTCAGTGAGTAATAAAAATAAATAAAGACTGAGTAATATAAAACCACGTAAGGCACAACATTAAGCTAAAAGAGGCATAGCCAAATTAGTAAATATAATTAAGCAGTGAAATCTCATAAACATCTTTAAACAGTTAAACAATATACAGGGAAAACAACTAAAAGGTAAACACATAATAACTGCCCCTCGGGCTCAGTAACAACAACAGAATCAGCCCCTCGGGCAATATCATAGAACAATACCAGCCCCTCGGGCTATATCTCATATCATAATGGGTACCCGCGCTCACTGGGGGTGTACAGACTCCGGGAGGGGCCCCTTACGGCCCAAGCGCAATATCAAGCCATCTCGTGGCATCATAAACAGGCTCTCGGCCTCACATCAATCACAACCCAAAAATATCCTCACAACACAGGCCCTGGCCTTACTTAGTCGGAATCTCATAAGCCCCTCGGGCATCAGTAAAACATGAAGCTCAGCTCAGAATATCATTTAATGTGTTTAAAACATAATAACATAGCTGAATTTTGAAAATAGTGAAAATATAGCATGACTG
>NW_017705958.1:0-1093 GCF_001879085.1 Nicotiana attenuata | reverse complement strand
GGGGGTTTAAGGTAGTTTAGGCATGGAAAAGGCAGTTTATTAGATTGGTAATCTTGAAGTGGAGTAAGGATAGAATAGGAATTGTAACAAGTATAGAACCTTCTAGGATGGGCTATAGTGTAAGTTTAGTAAACTTAGGGAGTTACTTAGTGGTACAAGTCAAGAAAATAAGAGGAAAAAGTCAGAAATCCAGGAACATTTAGGCTAAAACGAAAATCCAAGAAGGGGTAAAGTGCAAAACTGAAACCTACTGTTTGCCCTACCTGCCTTGCCTATAAAGGCATATTTTCTTGCATTGAAAGGGAGCTTTTGAATATTCTGAATTCTGAGAGAACCAAGAGCTGAATTACAGGGAGAATAAACTGGAGAGAGTTTGAAGAACTAAAAAAAAATCCAGAACAAGATACAGAGCCTCTAGAGTTGAGGTTCACCTTCTAGCTTTGAAATGGGTTGAAAGTCAGTCAACAATTTCCTTATGGGGATAAGCCTGTCCCATTTTATTTGTAAAGCCACCTACAAGGCTGTCCAGCATCCAGGCCATAGCACAGGCCCAGATAGAAAATAGGTTGCAAGTTGGGACTCAGGATTTAAATCACTTGGGCTTCTGATTATACATTAGGCCCAGATCCCATTTTTAAACAAAAGTACATCCTTGGGCTCTTGAATGAGCTCAAGCTGATGTTGATTCTTGGGTTTGTTAATAATTTTGTAGACAAATGCATAATTTGCTCAAGTCACAGACGTGCTAGCTTTGAAATGCAAACGTTTCCTGTAGTTTCAAACTTGTCTAATAATGGATAACCAATACACTCGATCTAAAATTTTTAACAACCTTAAACTGAACATGAAAGGGACTACCGGAGCTTCCACTTCGTTTCTGAATCATTTTTGAACTAACAGATGATATGACTATATCTTTAACACATGTCTAATAATCGACCACAAATGTTTGATGAATAAACTAAGACTAATATTATGTTCAAGCTACAGGGCCAGCTTCATTGCAAGCATGCTCATACGTTACTTTAGATTCTGCTTTCAAATGGCATCTTAATCTAACCTTAAATCTCAAATTTAATCTAATAACCTAAAC
>NW_017705957.1:0-1093 GCF_001879085.1 Nicotiana attenuata | reverse complement strand
TACGGTTTATTTTTTACCCAGATGAACCTAAACCCGTTAAGCCCGGTAACCCCTAACCCGTAATCGGTCCGGTTCCAAACCCGTACGGTTCAAAAATTTCCCTACCCAGCCCGGCCCGGCCCACCCGTTAGACACCCTTATCCGAAACCAAAAACGAAACCTCCCGGCAACTCACATAAGTAGCAAAAGATACAGGGAAAGCAGTTAATAAGGATTCGAGGCTATAACTCTCAAAATGACCGATTAGGTCGTTACACTGAAGCCCTCAATAAATACGTGGAACAATATCTTCGATGCTATGTTTTTGATTCGCCATATAAGTGGGTGTCGATGTTGCCTTGGGCAAATTACTAGTACAACACTTCTTACCAGACTTTTGCTGGTATGTAGGGTTGTTCATGGGTCGGTTTAGATCGATTTTTCCCTAAAAAGAAACCAAACCAAGTAAGTCGGTTTTTCAAATATTAGAACCAAACCAAACCAATTAAGTCGATTTTTTCTCGATTCGGTTTATGTCCGGTTTTGTCGGTTTTTCGGTTTTTGCGGATTTTTGTCGGTTTTTTCTTAAATATACAACATACACTACCAAACACATATTCCGGAGATCACATTTTCAACGTAACACTATCAAATCAATTGCCTTTTGAGAAATCTATTATTTACCAAGATATATTGATGATAATTGAATCAAATAGTGATGAATAATTTAATGACTCAATTAAAAATATATTATTTTTAACACAAAATGGATTGTTACAATTAACAAAAGAAAACTACCAGTCAAACTAGAATGTAAAGGTAAAGAACTATACTAAAAGTGCAAACTATTAACATTTACCATTAAATTGTTGAAACTTAGTATAAAAATATACATATATATAGGTGTAATAACAAATTTTAAATAGCTACTCCTATAGTCGGTTTGGTTCGATTTTTTTCGGATTTTTTCTGACTAAAACCAAAATCAAAACCAAATTTGATCGGTTTTTAAAATTCAAAACCAAAATCAAACCAAACCAAAAAGTATCGGTTTTTTTGGTCGGTTTGGTTTGGTTTTCGATTTGGTTCAATTTTTCGGGTTTTTATGAACACC
>NW_017705956.1:0-1093 GCF_001879085.1 Nicotiana attenuata | reverse complement strand
ATAGCCTCAATAACTGTTGCGGCGTGCAACCCGCTCCATAATTACTATTGTTGCGGCGTGCAACCCGCTCAACAAATACCACTGTTGCGGCATGCAACCCGACCCATATCACTTATCATGTATCATTGTTGCGGCGCGCAACCCGATCCTCACCTTTTACTGTTGCGGCGTGCAAACGATCCTCAATATCAATGTTGCGGCGCGCAACCCGATCCTCAATATCATTATTGCGGCGCGCAACCCGATCCTCAATATCGTTGTTGCGGCGCGCAACCCGATCCTCAATATCATTTTACAGTCGACCCCCCCCCCAACAACAGTCACAATTAAGGGCATAAAATAAGCAAATATTTGACAAATATTCCGGCAAGGAAGAATCCAACAAGTTCAACCAAACGTCCCGGCAACGGGAATAATCAACAACGCTTTCTATTTCTTACTTTACTTATCTTATAATCCACTCTACCATCTTAAGCCAACGCTCTACAGATTCAAGTCATTTCATATACTTTCAATAATCGTATCACAATTCGAGCCAATGCTCCTAGGATCAAATGATCATATCACCGTTCACATGTTATTCACAACATATAGAAATCCTCCAATAAATACGGAGTTCACAACCAAGCCATGATAATCACATTATAAGGACTCACGGTCATGCTAGACACCAATGTATAGATACTCGTCACCATGCCTATACATCGTACTCGATCACATAGCAATTAGCAACAAGACTCAACTCCTATTCCCTCAAGCTAGGGTTAAAGCAAACACTTACCTCAAAGCCTTGAAATCCACTTAATCCTCAACTATCGCTTTACCTCGCGGTTCCACCTCCAATTCGGTCGAATCTAATCACAAATTGTTCAATTACTTTAATAAACACTATATGAATCAATTTGAATGCATAAAAATGATTTTCCCAAGTTTTTCCCAACAATTCCAAAAATGCCCCCGGGCCCACGTGGTCAAAACCCGAGGTTCGAACTAAAACCCGGTTACCCATTCCCCCATGAGTTCATATCTATGTTTTGTTTTGAAATCGGACCTCAAATGGAGGTCCAAATCCCCAATTTTAAGAAAACTTAAG
>NW_017705955.1:0-1093 GCF_001879085.1 Nicotiana attenuata | reverse complement strand
CTACGTTTGACTTGATTCCGAAAGGATATGTAGGCAGCCTCTCTCTGAGGTTCAGTCACACCAAAATAAAAATCCAAAAGTCCCCAAGAAAGAAACTGGGGCAGAGTTGTGTTTGTTGTAAGAAATCTGATTCCGAAAGTTGTAATTTTGAACCCATTTGAATTGTTTTGAGCCCTTGATACCCTTTCTTTCTAACCCTATCCAAAAGCCCACATTACGGTCCAAAGAAAGACCTTCCGATCAGTCTTCAAGAAATGCCAAGTCAAGCGGGTAAAGGTAATTCATGTCAGGGGCAACACTCTGGTTCAAGCAGAAAAAATCCAAAAATGAGAGAGTCTTATTGGTGAAAACCCTCAAGGGCACCGTAAGGCGACGGGAGCTGAGAGAAATAAAATGAGAGAGTCTTATTGGTGAAAACCCTCACGGGCACCGTAAGGCGACATGAGCTGAGAGAAATGAAAATAAGAGAGTTTTATTGGTGAAAACCCTCACGGGCACCATAAGGCGAAAGTTTTGAGAGAAATCAAATGAGATAAGTCTGTGGGTGAAAACCGTTCAAGACACTACAGGATGAACAAGGTTAGGGTTTGGTTGAAGAAATCTGGATTATGGAATTCTGGGGCAACAAAGCGTGGCAGGTGAAAGTTGATTGGTTGGGCGGATTGGGCGGATTGGGCCGATTAGTCCGAAATGCATGTCATGATCAATGGTACCAGTTGTTCCACTCAGATAAGTCCCTTTTCCTTTTCTTTCCTTTTCGTAAATCGCCCGATTTTGGATTCTTTTATCCTTAACTCTCAAGGTCATTGCATTTCATTCCTTTTGAGGTTTGTTCTTCAAGATGTTCCAATGTCAGTCGCGTTCAAAACAAAGAAGAAAGGATGTCGAGGCTCACTACCAGTCTCCCAATTGCAAAAGCATAGTGGGGCCAGAACGTACCAAAGATGGCATGATGCAAAGTAAGATACAAAGAGACACCGGAAGTTTCATCGGTGGTTTGATTGGGTAGGTTTTATTGGGGGAGTGCAAAGTTTACTAGATAAAAGGGGTACGAGAGAGGCAGAAGCAACAGTCTTTGGTATGAAACACTCAG
>NW_017705954.1:0-1093 GCF_001879085.1 Nicotiana attenuata | reverse complement strand
AAATTCTTGCAATTCCAATCTAATATGAGACATAACAAAATTGAACACAAATTAGAAAGGTATTCATGGTTTCAGCTCATTTGAGCATTTTTGATAGTGTTTGGATAGCGAGAAAGAAAGCCTTCGTCATCTCAATTGCACAAAAGCCATCGCCGAATGAGGATTAGACGTAGTACCTTTTTACTGCATCTGCGTTGACTGCTGTCTCAGGATCATTCCCTTCGATGTCTCCCAGATACAGTGCTCCTCTTGGCAATATTTTTCGGATGATGTATGGACCTTTCCAATTAGGGGCAAACTTCCCTTTTGCTTCCTGATGATGAGGGAGAATGCGTCTGAGTACCAGCTGTCCCACTTCAAAATTCCTGGGACGCACTTTCTTATTATAGGCACGGGCCATTCTTTGTTGGTACAGCTGTCCGTGACAAACCGCGGCCATCCGTTTTTCATCAATTAATGACAATTGCTCTAGTTGGGTTTTAACCCATTCACTGTCCTCAATCTCCGCCTCAACGATTATCCGGAGTGAAGGAATTTCCACTTCTGCAGGTATGACTGCTTCAGTATCGTAAACTAACAAGTACGGTGTTGCTCCAATTGATGTACGTACTGTGGTGCGATATCCAAGTAATGCGAAGGGTAACTTTTCATGCCATTGCCGGGAGCTTTGAATCATCTTTCTCAAAATCTTCTTGATGTTCTTATTTGCTGCCTCGACAGCACCATTGGCTTTTGGCCGATAGGGAGTTGAGTTTCTATGCGTTATCTTGAATTGTTCACATACCTCCTCCATCAGGCGACACGGCTTTCTTGGTGACTGACTTGAGGGTGATGGCTTCAACCCATTTTGTGAAATAGTCGATTGCTACCAGTATGAACCTATGCCCATTCGAAGCTTTCGGCTCGATCGGCCCAATGACATCCATGCCCCAAGCGACAAACGGCCAAGGTGCTGCATTGGATGGAGTTCTGTCGGAGGTGCATGAATCAAGTCGCCGTGCACCTGGCATTGATGCATTTCCGAACAAAACTGAAAACAGTCCTCTCCATGGTATCCAGTAACTACCGACTCGCAAAATTTTCTTTGCCATCA
>NW_017705953.1:0-1093 GCF_001879085.1 Nicotiana attenuata | reverse complement strand
AGGGGTTCGAAAAACCCGAAGGTTTTGGGAAGCGAAGTTAAGGTAGTCGAAGTTGGTACGAGGAAAACGAAGTCGGCGGGCGAGTGGTGTCGATGGTCTAAGTNTTAGTACTAGAGAGAAGTGTAAGAGCAGTACAACGAGAGGGTTGACGTCCCCGGGAAATTTTAGAGTTAGGGTCAGCTTATGTTATTTGGTAAAACACAGTTCCTTTCGCCACACGTTACAGGGCGGGAAAAGTCGTTAAAAGGTCGAACGTTTTTAGGTCCCCCAAAACTTTTGGGTCCTAGGGGGGTACGTTTCGTATTGTTAACGAAGTAGGTAGTTGTCGTAATGGTAGTCGTTGTATTTAACAGATATAGAAGGCAAATGTGTGGTANATTGGAGTATCGATTACTGACGCAGTCAAAGTATATTATGTATTGATTTTCTTTGGTTTGTCTATTTGTGTTCGTTGTTACTGGTCATGTTTTGAAGATTGGAATGACGAAAGACATTTTATTCTGCTATCTTAAACACTTTATCATTTGTTACCCCTTTTGGGCCTTATTTTTTTTTTCTATAACCCTTCTTTTGGAATTAGAATCAAGAGTTTAGAAATAACAGATACAGAAGATATAAATAAATAAAAAGAGAAAAGAGGAATAGAAAAATGAAAAAATAGTAAAGCAAAAGAAAGAAAAGAAAAAGAAAAGAAAAGAAAAAGAGAAAAGAAAAAAGAAACAAAAACAAAGTAATTCCTATGTCTTGAACTACGTTTGATCTGATTCCTATTAAGAATACGTAGGCAGCCTCACGGTTCGGTCCCATCAAAATAAAAATTCAAAGTTCCCCGGGCAAAGAAACTGGGGCAGTAAGTTGTGGTTTTGTAAAAATCTGATTCCAAAAGTTGTGATTCTAAACCATTTCATTTTAAGCTGTTGTTTTTGAGCTTCTATGATATCCTTTCTTTCTAACCCTATCCAAAAGCCTACATTACGGTTCAAAGAAAGACCTTCCGATCAATCTTTGAGGAATGCCAAGTCAAGCGAGATAGAGATATGATTCACACCAGTGGCAACACTCCATTCTACACAGGGAAAAATGAATAAATAAG
>NW_017705952.1:0-1093 GCF_001879085.1 Nicotiana attenuata | reverse complement strand
GTTAGCTTCGGGGGATGATTTGTGACTTAGGAGTGTGATCGGGATTGATTTTGGAGGTCCGGTGTAGAATTAGGCTTGAATCGGCAAAGTTAGTGTTTTGGCGAATTCCGGTTGATAGGTGAGATTTTGATCCGAGGGTCGGAATGAAATTCCGAGAGTTGCAGTAGCTTTGTTAGGTGATTTGGGATGTGTGTGCAAAATTTCAGATGATTCGGAGGTGGTTTGGTTGGGTTTTTGATCGAATGCGAGTTTCGGAAGAATTTGAAGAACTTAGGCTTGGATTTGATAGTAATTTGATGGTTTTAGTGTTAATCGTGGTGTTTTTATGAATGGAACAAGTTTGAATAATATTTTAGGACGTATTGGTATATTTGGTTGAGGTCCCGGGGGCCTCGGGGTGAGTTCGGATGGTTAAAAGGAGAGTTTTGGAATTTTTCATGTGCTAAGTCTGCTGCTTCTGGTATGTTTTCGCTTCTGCGAAATTTGGACCGCAGAAGCGGTATCGCTTATGCGATTGGGGAACAGCAGAAGCGGTTGGAGCTTGAGTTGGGTTTTCCGCAGAAGCGGAAGTTTGGGCCTCAGAAGCGGTCCCGTTGGTGCGATTTCTGGGCCGCAGAAGCGGTCGAAGCCTTTAAGTGGAAAACCGCAGAAGCGGTATAAAAGTCGCAGAAGCGGTCCCGCATAAGCGGAAACGGGACCGCATAAGCGAAAAAGAGCTGGGCAGAGAAGATTTTTTTAAATAGCATTTCATCCGCGAGCTAAGGGTATTTTCCTCCATTGTTGAACATCTTGAGAGCTTTTTGGGAGCAATTGAAGAGGTTTCGACTGAGATTGACTGGAGGTAAGTTTTATGAGTTAAAAACATGATTGTATGTGAAATTAACCTAGAAATTCATGGAAATTAAGCCTAAAATTGATGAACTAGGGCTTGGGATTTTGAGATGTTAAATTGGGATTTGATGGGTCATTTGAGCTCAGATTTGAGAGTTCTTGGTATGTATGAACTCGTGAGAAGATGAGGAATCCATTGATGTTAATTTTCTGATTTTTCGAGAAGTGGGCCCGGGGCTCGGGTTTTGCTAATTTCTAGATT
>NW_017705951.1:0-1093 GCF_001879085.1 Nicotiana attenuata | reverse complement strand
ACCTATTGTGAAAATGGGTCACGACAACATTGTATCAGAGCACTAGGTTCACGTAGGTCTCACGAGTTATGGGCAAACCTGATAGAGTCTTGTTGATCGGTACGGAGACGTCTGTATTTATCTTCGAGAGGCTATAGGGTATTAGGAAAGACTACTCTTTATTCATTTCCTGTCGTGCAGTGCTTAGAGTACTAAATTTCCCTCTTCTATTCTCTCACAGATGGTGAGGACTCGTACCGCCGACGTTCCGGACCCGGGAGGAGCTGCTCCCCCCGTTGCTAGAGGCCGAGGTAGAGGCCGGGGGAGGGCACCGACCCGTGGTAGGGGGCGAGGGCGTCCTATTTAATAATTACAACCAGCAGGCAGGCCTAATTTGGACTTCTTATCTGAAAATATGTGATAAATCAGCCACCCCTTTAACGTTTAAGTTTAATTAAGTACCTAACCAGTACCTGTAAGTCATGCTAAACAATTCGTTGCTTTGAATGAGGAGGCCTATTTGAGCCTTTAACTGTTATGTGTTTCCCCTTTTACTGCTTTTATGTGTTTTGTTTGTCGCACTAGACTTTTGTCTTTTTAAAACTCTGAAAAGCCAATCTCCCTTCCCTTTAGGATTAGTAGTCCCAACTGCCTCCGGGACTGATAGGATTGGGGCGGGTAATAGAATGCAATAAGTAACGAGACCATTCCGCGATTTAATACCTTAACAGGGTGGGTAAGGGTAGACATGGATATGATGACCACGCGATTGCACCACGTGTATAAATAGTTACCGGGTGTTGTGTGGGGTGATCCATGTTATGTATAAACCTAGGACCCCCTCCCTCTTTATTTGTTTACTTTCTTTTCTTTCCAGAACTTTTTTTTTGAAAAGCTGTTAATTTTTCAGTTCTCTAAACTTCTTCTTTTACTTCAATCACTAAAAAATCTCTTTTAATTATTTGATTTCCAGCACTATTTCTTCTCCAAACCTCCGCCTATTTTATTCCCTTTGTTTGATTATTTGTACCAATTATTTGACCCCTTTTCCTGCACTTGTATATCCCTTAAATAATTATGAAATCGCCTATCTCCGAACTTCAGCATGTTTATT
>NW_017705950.1:0-1093 GCF_001879085.1 Nicotiana attenuata | reverse complement strand
AATAAGAATTTAGCTAATAAAAGGTTTTCTATCGGTATTTGATTATTATGGGCAACTGCTGTAAGTAGAGGCTATCGTTTTGAGTGTTTGGATTATGTGGTATATCATATGATTTCACCTGAGGTTGCAAGTATGGGTTATTACAGCTGGTTCGGGTTTATTCTGGGTATAGATGTGAGGTTCTGATATTGTGTATGATTTCGGAAAGTGCAATGTGGTTCTATGGTTTATGGTTTAAATGGACTGTGAGATTTCGGCTATATTGTGTTGTCGGACCTATATGAGATAGGGTGACGTGAGATCACCCCGGGTATATGCTTGGTAAAGTTATTCAGCTGTTGGTTAGCTTCTAGGACAACTCTGGGTACACTCGAGGATGAGCGTTGGTTTAAGTTGGGGAGGATGTGACGACCCGACCCGTCGTCTCATGTATTACAGCCCCGTTTCCCCCATTTACTGCTTCTTCATGTTTCATTATCAGCAACGAGTGAGTTATAGTTGAATTGAATTGGTTTGGATAGGAAATGAGGCACTTAGTCTCTTTAAGAAAGGCTTAAGTTGGAAAAGTCAATCGGACGTTGACTTATGAGTTATAGGGCTCGGATGTGATTTCCGGTGATTCGGTTAGCTTCGGGGGATGATTTGTGACTTAGGAGTGCGATCGAAATTGATATTGGAGGTCCGGTGTAGAATTAGGCTTGAATTGGCGAAGTTAGTATTTTTGCGAATTCCGGTTGATGGGTGAGATTTTGATCCGAGGGTCGGAATGGAATTCCGAGAGTTGCTGTAGCTTCGTTATGTGATTTGTGATGTGTGTGCAAAATTTCAGGTCATTCGGATGCCGTTTGGTCGGGTTTTTGATCGAATGTGCAATTCGGAAGTTTTTAAGAAACTTAGGCTTTGATTTGAGGTTAATTGAGGATTTTGATGTTAACGATAGTGTTTTGATGGTTCGAGCGAGTTTGAATAAGGTAATAGATCATGTAGGTGCTTTTGGTTGAGGTCCCGGGGGCCTCGGGGTGAATTCGGGTGGTTAAACGGAGAAATTGGAGTTGAGGAATTGCAGGTTATAGCTGGTATCTGATATTTTCGC
>NW_017705948.1:0-1093 GCF_001879085.1 Nicotiana attenuata | reverse complement strand
ATTGTTGTATTTTCTTATTCCTGTTTCGTATTCGTACATGTTGTGTTATTCGCTTCCATTACCCTGCTATCTTGTTGTTGCAATTGTTTGTTGCTTTAGTTTCACTGTTCCTTGAGCCGAGGGTGGTCTTCCGGAAACAGTCTCTCTATCTTCATAAGGTAGGGGTAAAGTCTGTGTACACACTACCCTCCCCAAACCCCACTTGTGGGATCACACTGGGTTTGTTGTTGTTGGTGGTGTTGTTGATGTTCCTTTGACCTCCTAGTGCTAACTTAGACGCACCAAATCCTTAACATACACAGTAAACTTGCAAAAATCAATCATAGCAAGAACCCTTATTAGACATTCGTATCCAACTACAAGTAAGAAGGACAAAAAGTGTGTTACATTTGATCTTAGTCCGTGAAATTGAAATCTTCCAATCATTTATTTTCATCTAAAAGTCTAAATACCAACTACAAAGCTGAAGTATGAAGTACACTTCTCTAATGTCAGCATAAAAGATTAACTTCAGTTGACAGCAAAATGCAGAAGTAAATGGCTGATCTGAATCTAACTAGCGCACCTTAATTTTGCAAGCCGATTCATGCATGTTGCAGCAGCATGTGACTTGTAGTCCCTCAACAAAACAGAGTATAGACCATCCTTATTTCCATTTCCTGTTGTCATCTCACACAAATAACAACTACTGTCACTTCATTATTGATTACGCTCTTGAAATCCAAAAAAAGAACAGACCGTAAGTTAAAAAGGACAATACACATGAGAACTCCTTCCAATGTAATCAATCTAAGGGTACGAGAAAAGATTAAGGTTGTGCTATAGCAACAATAGTGCATAAGCAGGTGGCGTTTTACACATGTACCTCATGAGGGAATCAACAAAATCAAATTTTATGGCAAAAAATATAAAAATTATGTCAGTTTCAATTAAATGGGCAGTAAAGGTAAACTGACCTAACGTAGCCTTCCCGAGTTGCCCGCTGATCAGTTCACTATTACGGAAATAAACAAATCCATCACTTGGGCACATTGTTTCCCCTTTCCCGCTGTAACTCTTTTCTGTGACTGTTAGATTTACATAGACTCTCATC
>NW_017705947.1:0-1093 GCF_001879085.1 Nicotiana attenuata | reverse complement strand
TATTTGGAGATTTAAATTCTAAAATAGCACTATTTATTTATTTATTCATTTATTTTTAACGCATAAGAATAGTGTAGTAAATATATAACACAACTTCTGCAGAGAGAATGAGTTGCCTTTGAATATCTCACTTCCAACAAAATTATGAAATACCACCAAAGATTGTGGCGAAGCTCGGGTATATAGTTGCCTTTGAAGAATCGGATAGTTGAGTCGTGAGATTTTGACCTTGAACTTTGGGCATGAGTTGCCTCCGAAAGGGAGTAGTTTTAATCATAAAGTGGAACTCTTTTAGCGTGAATCCGAATTAGTCAAGCCTCAAAACAAATATCATACATTATATGACAAAGCAAAAACAATAGAAATAGTAAAATTTGAGTACGTGTTTTGCCATAAAAGAAATCAAAATAAAGCAGTATCGAAGTACCCAAAGAAACAAAGAATAGTGAAATCAATTAACATTACAAAAAAGGATTCGACCTTGCTTGCTGGAGGAGGAAATTGCTGAAAAAAATTTAATATTGATCATGGAATTTGTGGAGGATTTGATAGTATTTTAGATGTATTTTGGGAGATTATCATGTGTGATTATTATTTTTGTTAAAAAATTTTTGGATGTTAAGTATTACATATATCGACCGTTTGTGTGAAGAGGTACATGTCTGTTGTTAAAAATTATAGGAAGTTCAAGTTATAAAGGAAAGTTGAAAGGAGAAAATAATTTTCAAACTCTAAAGTTTTTTATATTACTCCTCTAAATNTTAAGACAAAGAAGAGAAAAGTAGGTCCCTTTAAATTGTCTTCACTACTTATACCTAAAATACTACTAACTAAAATAAATTACAAAAAACCTTTTTCGAAAAGTACTAAATAAACCAGATATAGTATATAAAAACTAAAAAGTCAAAAAGTAAGATATTGTTGCTACCAAACGCACACGCAAGTAGAACGTTGCGTACAAGTAATAGTAGATTAGTAAGTCCCGAATACTCGTACCCTAANCGGGTAATGTGAATTACTAATCAACTAATTAACCAAACAATTAATCTAATCTAAAGCGAAATCCTAAACGTATAGTAATAAATTTAAACTA
>NW_017705946.1:0-1093 GCF_001879085.1 Nicotiana attenuata | reverse complement strand
ATGAACCCTTTGGTACCACATAGGGCAGTAATTGAGGAGCTAGTGAAGCAGGTAAAGAAGATGAAGAAATTCCAGGCATCCAAGAAATCAGTAGAAAGATTGAGGAGAGAGGTCACCAACATAGCAGCCGGTTGAGAACTTCCATTTGATATGTTGATGGAGAAAGATCCATCAGCACCAGTGGCACCAGCTGGCTAGTCTGAGGAGCCAGACCTGGTTGCCGACATTGCTGAGGTGGTGCAACAGATTTTCATCAACCCAGCTACTCCTAGAGCCGAGGATGATGAGATCTAGTTGAAGGAGCCTGAGGGCGGTGACGCTTCTATGGACACAGAGATGTCCAAGGCCACATAGGAGTCCTCTTTACTCTTACCCTTCCTTATTCTTATTTTGTTAAGCATTGGATAATGCTTCTTTTATTCGGGGAGGGGGGGTANAAGTTATTTGACATTTGGATGATTTGACATTTGGTTTGTAATAATTGATTAACATTTTTCCTTTTTTCTTTTTATTATGTATATAGTCTTCTTTCTCTACCTATTGATGTATATATTTTTCTCTTTTCCTCTCTCATTATGTATATTTATTTATGCTGTCAGTAGCTTGCTTTGTAGCTTCTTTATTTTGTTCTCTTATTAGTTAATGTTTAATTCAATAGCTTCTTGTTTAATCTAATAGCTTCTTTTTAATCTACTAGTTTCTTTTTATAATCCAGTAGTTTCTTTTTATTTTTAAGTGGTCAATAAGACTTTGGTTTTCTTAATGCCACAGTTCTTTCCAAAGGTAGTTTTTGTGTGAACCGGGCGACTCTTCCCAATGATGGATGTCGTGACAACCTTCTTAAGGCATTGACTCCATTTTGGTGTTTAGGTAAGAATATTAGTAATAATGAATAAAAAGACCTAATTGAGTCATACTCGAAGATTCAAACATGCTTCACTAGTACCAACACACTTACCTACGTGCTTATGATTAAAACCAAGTTCTTGGAAAGAAATAGCTCTAGTTAGTGACCTTCTGACTCTTGTGTTGACTTAAGAAATCATCGAGTGGTTTAGTCAAACCATTAGTGATTTTCAATCTTGAATATGGT
>NW_017705945.1:0-1093 GCF_001879085.1 Nicotiana attenuata | reverse complement strand
AAGTAGACAATCGGGGGTAAATACATAGGAGTTTAATTAAGGGAAGAATTAATGAAGAATCTTTGAAATATACGATTAACCAAATAAGGTAAGAAACACAATAAATCAATCAGCACATAGTAAATCAAGGAGTCAGGGATTCGAAGTTACAAATAACCAAGTCAGAAATAGGAGAATCGAAAGGCTAAGGAAAGTTTCCAAATCAACCTAAGAAATAGGGAAATTAGTAAAACAAGGAAAGAATCAATCAGGCTTACACAAGGAGGTCTGAAATCAGTCCACGATTAAGGGTTATTTTGAGAGGGAAATTTAGCATATATAAAGAGTGCACAAACATTAGGCATGTGAGGTTAAACCATGGCAAAGAGAAGCAGCAATAATAATTACAAAGTCTGTAGATAGTGAAACATGGTAGTCACATAGGTCAACTTAGTAATAGGGAGAAGAGGGTATCAGAAGCATGCAAAAGAGTCAAGTAAAAGACCTTTCTGGAAAGTATAGTTTAGTTCAAAGATTGCAAGAAAACAAATCACACAGAGAAACAGAAGTAGAAACCAGGACTTTGAATCCAGTCGAGCAACTTCAAATAGACGAAGCAGTTTTCAGAAGCTCGAATAGGTCCAAAGGAATTAGGGCTTCGAAAGCAAATAAATTCAGAGATGAGGAACAAGCAAATCGCATAGCAAACAGTCTCAAAACTCGAATGATCCCCAAATTTTGGGGTTTTCACCATCAATCGAGTATAGAGATGAAAGACAAGAGAATCGGGCAAAAATATCAACAAAGAAAATAACACCAGAAACCTTAAGAAGAACTAAGACTTTTAATATAAAGAAACACAGCAGAGGAACAACATAAGAAACACAGTAGTGAGACTCTTCCTGATGACGGACCACTTAGGCAATATTCTTGAGGGAAGTAGTCTAATAAAAAAAAAACGGGATTTAGTGTGGTGCCAGTGGGTGGAGAAGTCTGAGTACCCACCCGACTGGCACATGTTTGGCTGCCTCTGATTGTTATGCTGACTGGATTACAGGTACTATGGTCCGAAAGAAGCGTAGGAACTCGGGAAGCACTTCCGGAGTGCCGACGT
>NW_017705944.1:0-1093 GCF_001879085.1 Nicotiana attenuata | reverse complement strand
TAACGTGTTTTAAAATTTAAAGGCGTATGGTATATTCAAAGTTAAGCATACACCAAGAACTGTCAACCTGTGTGCTCTAATTAACGAAATCCTCGCTTACGTCAAATGCTGTCACTGGAAAAAAATAGCAGGGAGTGAGTAACTACCTCCCTAGAAAAACGAGACATCGAGTTTCACCTGGTCAAGAACTATCTAAGGCTTTGTACCATGTTGTGGGTTACTCTTTAACGTGTGCCCAAGTTGTATAAATGGACAGCTTATTGACCATACTGGAGGATCGTGATCCTCTTCCGGTTCTTCATGAGCAAAATCGATGGATGCTCGTTCACCATCGACCACCTCATGCACCTATATAGTGCCTGACTCTATCGGGGGGACTTATCAAACTCGCGTGTCGGGCTAGTAAAGCCCCTTTCTCGAGCATAGATGAAGATCGGGATCGAGGCTGGCTAGGCCGTTATGTTCGAGTGAGGTCTCGGACCTGATCCCAGTAGATTGCAGCCATTCCTCGAGAAGTGGAACACAAAATGCAAGTTAAACTTCATTTTTCCAACATTTCATTTTACTCTCTTTTTCTTATTCCTTATCTGTGCTCGGTGGTGGTGCAGCTGTTGCTCGAGTCCCGAATGCAGTCCCTTGACTCAAGGAGTGGGTTGAGGGCATTGTGTCACAGAATACATATTCCGATCGCGCATGGCACAAACTTTCGAAGGGCCGATGGGAGGCCCTTTCTCACGGTGAGATTCATTTCCTGAGTGAATAACACTTGGGTTTCTTTTGTGTCGCTGAGTTCTTACTCGTTTCAATTTCCTTTGCAGGCCTTTTCAAGGATATCGCAATGAGGCCTCCATCAGGTGACGAGGATTGCCATGCCTACTCCCGTGCTCCGAGACAGGGTGAGAAGAAGAAGAGAAAAAGGGCTGGTGCGCCTCTTCTACTATGGCTTAACAATTTGCCATAGGTTTCACTTGCATTAGTAGGACCATAATTTAGCCCTGTATTCTAATATCTCAACACCCGGACTTCCACATGGATCTTGTCATAGCCCACTCCTTTTTAACCGAAATAAAATTCTTTAATTACACAAATAAAG
>NW_017705943.1:0-1094 GCF_001879085.1 Nicotiana attenuata | reverse complement strand
ATAATGGGAGCAAATATTGTTGAAGAGAACAAAAAGAGGAAGAAGGCTTCTGGACCGAAATACAACCCAAGCAAGAAGCGGTTCAGTGGAAACTGCTACAACTGTGGAAAAACCGGACACAAATCTACGGAGTGTCGTGCTCCGAAGAAAGACAAGAAGAAGGGTCAAGCAAACATGGTTGAAAAGCATGATGATGTTGATGACTTATGTGCCATGCTTTCCTAATGTAACTTGGTGGGCAATCCTAAAGAGTGGTGGATTGATTCTAGAGCCACTCTCCATGTTTGTGCTGTTAGAGAAGCTTTTGCTACTTATTCTCCTGTTGGACCCGATGAGACGATTTCTATTGAAAATGCTTCAAAGGCCAAGATTGAAGGATGTGGGAAGATATTTCTCAAAATGACTTCCGACAAAGTGGTGACTTTGAACAACGTCCTCGTGTTCCCGAGATTAGGAAGAATTTAGTACTCTACTAGACTTCTTGTTAAGTAATGGTTTTAAATTGTGTTTTTGTTTCCGTATAAGGTTGTAATAAGTAAGAATGAAATAGTTTGTAGGAAAGGTTAACCGTCACTGAGGCCGTTTTCAAGCTGAATGTAATGGTTGTTGACAATAATAATAAAATTTACAGCTTCGTCTTACTTACTTGAGTCAAATGAATTATGGCATATACGTCTGGGTCATGTCAATTATAAAACCTTACGGAAAATGATAAATTTGGAAGTATTGCCAAGTATGTAATGCGACAATCAAAATGTCAAGTATGTGTGAAAGTCTAATATGTTAAACATCCTTATACGTCAGTTGAAAGGAATTCAAATTCTTTATACTTAATTCACATAGATATTTGGAACATGAAGTCAATACCATCTCGCGGTGGAAAGAAGTATTTCATAACTTTTATTGACGATAGTACTCGATATTGCTATGTTTACTTACTTAATAGTAAAGATGAAACAATAGACGCATTCAAGCAATCAAAAAACTGAAGTTGAAACCCAACTTAACAAGAAAATCAAAATTATAAGAAGTGATAAGGGTGGTGAATATGAATCTCCTTTTAGAAGAAACATAGTTTAGAATATGGAATTATT
>NW_017705942.1:0-1094 GCF_001879085.1 Nicotiana attenuata | reverse complement strand
AAGCAAAATATACAAGCTTAAACTAACTACCACCCACTGTGGGATAAGCGTCCTCATACCACGAGTCTAAGTCAAGGCGATCGACAGCCTCGGAAGCAACATCCTCCCCATCGGGAGAGTCGGGGTAATACCCACATAATTCACGAGCTGGGCGCGCTTTAATTTGCACCACCTGAACCTCCGCCTCCGTCGCTTGACCCTCTGCGTGTAAAGCTCTGTATACATCAAGCCGAGCCTCTGCATAGACCCACATCTCATAGGCACTACGATGCGGGCCCCGACCAGACGGGGGACGAGACGAGGAGGGCCAAGAATGGCATTCCGCTTCCTCAGACCTCGGAGGGGCGTCTTGTCTCTGCAACGCGGTCAATTTGTCGTCATTAGCACTCATCTCGCCCTTAAGTCTGTCAATTTCTGCCATTCTAACACCAAGCTGGGCGGTCAGACTAGCTACCCTCTGCTGCAAGTTGACATTCTCCGCAGCCACTCCTCGATTCAATTCGAGTTCATCATCCTTCGCCCTGAGGAGAGCCTCCAGCTCACTATTACGAGCAACGGCCCTCACTAGCTCCCCATCCGTCTCCTCCAGTTCTGCCCCCCTACGTTCCAATTGGGCCTCCCTCTACTTAAGCCCCTCGCGGAACACTTGGAACTCGGGGTCCTGTTGGTAGAGATCAGCCACCGCTTGATGCTTAGCACGGCATTTTCGATACTTCTTCAACATCTTCTTAAAGAGGTCCGTCCTCTTCCGCTCACAACGGTCCCTCTCCACCTCCAGGACGAGGGTCTGGGAAGAAAAAACAAGAGTAAGCATATTTCCATACCCATCCTACAATAAGCAAAGAAAAAAGTAGTAAGGTGATGAAACCTACCTGTAAAGCCATGCCGGCAACCTTCCGAGACAGCTCCATATCGTTCATCGCCCTGAGCATCCCACTCTCGAGGGCGGTGCACAACATGGTAAGCGACAATGCGACCTACTCGCTATTCAGCAGCAAGTTGCAATCCCTAGGGATTGTTATATGACGGTCAGATCCATCCGTCGCCGCCTCCACACGGGTGTGACAACCCAAAAACTCACTTACGTCCTCAGG
>NW_017705941.1:0-1094 GCF_001879085.1 Nicotiana attenuata | reverse complement strand
CTTAAAGGGTGTTATTTCAAACTTATCAAAATGTTAACCCGTCATCGTTCGGTCGAGGTCGAACTCTTCTTTTTGGCGAAGGCCCTTGGCCATAAAGTGTGTTATTTTGAACTTATCGAAATGTTAACCCGTCGTCGTTCGGTCGAGGTCGAACTCTTCTTTTTGGCGAAGGCCCTTGGCCTTAAAGGGTGTTATTTCGAACTTATCGAAATGTTAACCCGTCGTCGTTCGGTCGAGGTCGAACTCTTCTTTTTGGCGAAGGCCCTTGGCCATAAAGTGTGTTATTTTGAACTTATCGAAATGTTAACCCGTCGTCGTTCGGTCGAGGTCGAACTCTTCTTTTTGGCGAAGGCCCTTGGCCTTAAAGGGTGTCATTTCGAACTTATCGAAATGTTAACCCGTCGTCGTTCGGTCGTGGTCGTATTTCGAACTTATCAAAATGTTAACCCGTCTTCGTTCGGTCGAGGTCGAACTCTTCTTTTTGGCGAAGGCCCTTGGCCTTAACGGGTGTTATTTCGAACTTATCAAAATGTTAACCCGTCGTCGTTCGGTCATGGTCGGACTCTTCTTTTTGGCGAAGGCCCTTGGCCTTAAAGGGTGTTATTTCGAACTTATCAAAATGTTAACCCGTCGTCGTTCGGTCGAGGTCGAACTCTTCTTTTTGGCGAAGGCCCTTGGCCTTAAAGTGTGTCATTTTTAACTTATCGAAATGTTAACCCGTCGTCGTTCGGTCGAGGTCGAACTCTTCTTTTTGGCGAAGGCTCTTGGCCTTAAAGGGTGTTATTTTGAACTTATCAAAATGTTAACCCGTCGTCGTTCGGTCGAAGTCAAACTCTTCTTTTTGGCGAAGGCCATTGGCCTTAAAGGGTGTTATTTCGAACTTATCAAATTGTTAACCCGTCGTCGTTCGGTCGAGTTCGAACTCTTCTTTTTGGCGAAGGCCCTTGGCCTTAAAGGTGTTATCTTGAGCTTGTCGAAATGTTAACCCGTCGTGATTCGAACAAGGTCGACCTCCTCTTTTTGGCAATGGCTCTTGGCCTTAACGTCGACCTCTTCTTCAACTCTTCTTTTTGGCGAAGGCTCTTGGCCTTAAA
>NW_017705939.1:0-1094 GCF_001879085.1 Nicotiana attenuata | reverse complement strand
ATGCCAGTTTCTGCCAGTATTGAAAAACAACAAGAGCAACACAGAAGATGTTTCTAGTTCTTACACTCGCTGGACTCCCTAATGACCTTGATTCAGTACGTGACCAGATTTTGGCTAGTCCAACCGTCCCCACAGTTGATGAATTATTCTCTCGATTACTTCGCCTTGCTGCAGCACCTAGTCACCCAGTGAGCTCATCACAGACACTTGACTCATCTGTCCTCGTATCCCAATCAGTGGACAATCGGGCATCTCATACTATGGAGAATAGACGAGGAGGAGGTCGTTTTGGAAGATCTAGACCCAAGTGCTCCTATTGTCATAAACTTGGACACACTCGTGATGTATGCTATTCTTTACATGGCCGCCCACCCAAAAATGCTTATGTTGCACAGACTGAGACTACAGGTAACCAGGGATTTTCTTTATCTGAAGGGGAGTATAATGAGTTCCTTCAGTATCGAGCAAGTAAGCAGACATCTCCACAAGTAGCTTCTGTCGCTCAGACTAATACTTCTGTTGCTGGTAATTCTTTTGCTTGTGTTTCCCAGTCTAGTCCTCCTGGACAATGGGTTGTGGACTCAGCCGCTTCTGATCATATCTCTGGTAATAAATCACTTTTGTCAAATATTGCGTATTCACAGTCTCTTCCCACTGTTACTTTAGCCAATGGGTCTCAAACCAAAGCAAATTGAAGCAACATCTCTTGCAACACTTTCAGACTAAGGATCTGGGCAAACTAAAGTATTTTCTGGGTATTGAGGTCGCTCAGTCTAGCTCAGGTGTTGTGATCTCACAACGAAAGTATGCCTTAGATATTCTTGAAGAGACAGGAATGACAGGTTGTAGACCGGTTGACACTCCGATGGATCCGAATTCTAAACTTATGCCAGGACAGGGGGAGCCTCTTAGCGATGCTGCAAGATATAGACGGTTGGTTGGTAAATTAAATTACCTTACAGTGACAAGACCTGACATTTCCTTTTCTGTGAGTGTTGTGAGTCAGTTTATGGATTCTCCGTGTGATAGTCATTGGGATGCAGTTGTTCGCATTCTTCAGTATATAAAATCAGCTCCAGGCAAAGGTTTATGTT
>NW_017705938.1:0-1094 GCF_001879085.1 Nicotiana attenuata | reverse complement strand
CTCTTGCCACGAGTATCCGACTCCAAATGGCTCAAATCTATTCAATTCAATTATACATTGTAAATAACATCGCAAACACCTGGTTTTGCTAATAAATTCAAAGCTACGGCGTAAATTAGGTGAAATGACCAAAATGCCCTCCAGGCCAACGCCCCGAAATCGAATAATTTTAACATTTTCAGAACCCTCGTACTCTCACGAGTCTAACCATATAAAAATCTCCCAAATCGGAGGTCAAATGCTCACTCAAAACTCCATAATTTAGCCAATGAAGTTTTACCCCAAATTATCCAATTTTGATCCTAAATTCGAATTCCAATGATACATTTAACTATATAATGATGAAATATAACTAGAAGAGATTAAGAAAACGTTACCCAATAGTCTTCTCTTCAAAACCCACTCAAAATCGCCCTTACCCGAGCGCTCAATTGATTTTTGTAACTTATGAACTCAAACCCTCGAAATTTCAATTTCTGCCCAGGGATTTCCGCTTCTGCGGACAAGGGACCGCATCTGCAGCCCCGCTTATGCGGAACAAATGGCGCTTCTGCGGCTATTAACTAAAATCCAGGGGTTCCGCTTCTGCGGTCTTAAACCACACCTGCGGTGGCCGCTTCTGCGAAATACTTACCGCTTCTGCGGTTTCTCACCAATGACCCAGGGCCGCATCTGCGACTTATACCTCGCAGGTGCGTAACCGCTTCTGCGGTCAAACTTCCGCACCTGCGGAAACTGAAGGGAGACCAAATTCCGCTCCTGCGATAGGATGGCTGCTTATGCGGCTCCGCTTCTGCGGTTCCCAAGCCGCAGAAGCGAAAATACCAGAAGAGAGAAAAAATGACCGCTGCAACACTTCAAAAATTCTCCGTTAACCACCCGAAATCATCCCGAGGCCCCGGGACCTCAACCAAAGTACCAATACCACCTAATACCTTATTCAAACTTGCACCAATCCTTAAAACACCTAAAACAACACCGGATACCCGATTAAATCAAAGATTCAAGCCTAAGAACTACAAGTTCCTCCAATACGCTTCGATCAAAACCTACCAAACACGTCCGAATGACCTGAAACTTTTGCACACACATCC
>NW_017705936.1:0-1094 GCF_001879085.1 Nicotiana attenuata | reverse complement strand
TCAGCCATGAACACCGACCTGGTTTCATAAGTGCGTAGAGAACTGGCCTTACAATGTTCTCCTTGAAGCGGCTAACACTTCACACTTACATAGGTGATTCCTAAACGTGTCATCCCGTAGATACACTATTTGATATACCCCGTATCAAATTTAGAAATCATTAAGAAGCCTTAATGCTTTATCCTTGGTACTGAACATTGTCTCATCACGAGAATGGACCAAAAGTTTAGTTGACAATGTTGAACCGTAATAAATGACTTTGTTTGATCTCCTTGAACCTAGATCTTGGGATCTCCAGTCTTCTAGGTAGAGTTACCGACACTATGACTTGTTCTCGGCCACAGTCCCATTCCCCTTGATGACTTCTCAACTGCCTCTCTAGTTAGGCCTTTTGTAAGTGGATCCGACACATTATCACTTGACTTTACATAGTCAATCGTGATAATTCCTCTAGAGAGTAATTGTCTAACGGTTTTATGTCTTCGTCGTATATGGCGAGACTTACCGTTATACATAACGCTCCCAGCCCTTCCAATTGCCGCTTGACTATCACAATGTATGCATATTGGTGCCAACGGTTTGGGCCAAAATGGAATATCTTCCAAGAAATTTCGGAGCCATTCAGCTTCTTCACCGGCTTTATCCAAGGCTATGAACTCAGCCTCCATTGTAGAGCGGGCAATACAAGTTTGTTTGGATGACTTCCAAGATACCGCTCCTCCACCAATAGTGAATACATATCCACTTGTGGACTTGGAATCAGTTGATCCGGTGATCCAATTTGCATCACAGTATCCCTCAATGACCGCAGGATATTTATTGTAATGCAAAGCAAAGTCCTGGGTATGTACTAAATACCCCAAAACTCGTTTCATGGCCATCTAATGAGATTGGCCTGGATTGCTCGTATATCGACTCAATTTACTTATAGCACAAGCTATATCTGGTCGTGTACAATTCATGATGTACATTAAGCAACCCAACACACGAGCATAATCCAATTGTGATATGCTCTGGCCTTTGTTCTTTGCTAATGCAAGATTCACATCAATTGGAGTCTTTGCAACTTTAAAGCCCAAGTGCTGAATTTTCAA
>NW_017705935.1:0-1095 GCF_001879085.1 Nicotiana attenuata | reverse complement strand
AAATAGATTTATCTTTCTCTTTGAGATCCAGTAGATGTTGAAGGTGCAGTTGGCTTCCATCGAGTAGCTTTTGTTCTCTATTGTATTCCGTTTGCCCTCCCATCCTTGTGTTGGCTTCGATTCCAGTGATCAAGCGAGCAAGCAAGTCAGAAATTCTTTTCGTTGAGATAGGAACAAAACTGATTTGGTTCAAAGAATTTCAACGCCAAGGTTCATTTTTTAATGAGCCCTAAGTCTCGCATGAAGAATTCTTGTTGCAGCTTTATGATGAGAGCTTGAATGATAAAATTGGACGAAACAAAAAGTGGAAGCTTATTATAAAGAAAAGGGGCTTGAACTCTCAGCTGATTCAACTCAAGCTTTTAGCTCTTCTTCTTACTCTACTCTTCCTGACGCAACTCAGTGTCTTAAAGAAGCTTCTTTACCGGCAAGGGTCGGGATCAACTACTCTGCCATTCCTTTATTGACTGGTCTAATGAAAGAAAGTTTTTTTAGCATCTTTTAAATCGTAAATAAAATGTAACCGAAACTTTTTAGCATTCGGAATGCTCTTATGTGTAGGATTCAATTCCAGTATAAAGAGTCTTCTTCAATAATTCCAATTCCTGGAAAGCCTAGAAGTACTCTTCCTCTGGTGGACCCAGACTCTCCCTTATTAGGCTTCTGAGTTCATACCAGATCCATGCCTATCTACACTGATAATTCATGAATCAATCCCAATCTCTGAGTTAACAAGGACAAGTATGGATGGATTTTGCTATGGAGTTAAAAGAGAGACACAAGCATCCTTATCTTATAGAGGGGCTGAACAAGTCTACCTCCCTTTACAAAAACTGTGGAATCCAGTGGCAGGGTACTTTATTCCGATATCTCCCCCCGAGGGTGAGTTAGACTTCCCTATCCTTAAGGATAAAATAAGATCTCTTGCTTTGCCCACAAGCCCTACTAGCGTAGCAAGTCTGGTCGCTGGTGTGTTGTTCGTTCTAGCGATAGGCTCCAAGCGCGATTCTGATTCTAAATTCGGTTTTCTGTTCTGGAATGAATCTGTTCTAAAGAAAGACCTGCCTATACTGAAGAGGGGCTGGTTCACGGTAA
>NW_017705934.1:0-1095 GCF_001879085.1 Nicotiana attenuata | reverse complement strand
AACCCTTTGTTTTGCAGGAAATGGATGACAAAGTTCCCGAACTTCGATATGGTCAACATACCCTCACTCTTGCTGACCTGGTGAGGAACTCCCATCAAGTAACCAAATCAACGAATGGAAAGAGAGAGCCACCAGAGCTAGTGAGAAGCTGGAATATCTGGAGTACAGTCTGCTAGAACTGGAAGGAAAAGTGAGTAAAAGAGTCACCGATTGCCAAAACGCTGAGGAAGGTGAAGGAGAACGCCTGGCAAAGGCATTTTTACTGGAGAATCTGCGTGAGCTGGAAGATTTGATCAACGAGAACATTCAACCTGGGGAAGGTCCTTCTGGGACCAAATAGATAGGATTTTTTTCTTTTTGCTTTAAAATGTAATAAGGCCAATGGCCATTAGCGACATTTTTACTTTATGCAATTTTAGTGTCGTTTTGGGATTCGTCTTATTTTCATCAATAAAATGAGGCATTTAGCATTATAAGTTCTCCAAGTCAACTTGTCGCTAGGCCTACCTCGGGCACAACGAGGCACCCAATTTAGGACACGATTTATATTCTTATGCTCTGTGTTTAAATATTGCAATATTTTTAGAATCCGTACTAACTTGTTACCTTTTTGTTGTTTTTACTTTTATTTTTATTCCCCTCCCTAAAAGGTTAGTTCGTGCATTCTGGCATCGTCATCTAAGGGCCCTCCACCTCCTCCTCCTCCAAGTCCTATCAAAAACAGGGGCAAAGCAAAAATGGAAGATTTGAACAACGCCAGAAAGGAGAATTCGGTTGAAAGGGTAGAGGTTCCTCAGGGCATTCAGGTATCCAAAGAAAGTGTCGCTCTGCTCGAACAGAAGTTACTGAAATTTCAAGAAGAACTAGACCATGTTCGGAACTTGGTGAGTCTGTCATTCTCCCTCACTACTCCCGACATCAACTTTCAACACCCCATGCCTCCACAAAACCATACCGAAGCCGCAGAAACAACTCGCTACTCATCAAAATTGCAACACATGCCACAACAACACTCCACTCCTCATCCCTGAACCATCAAATGATTATCCCCGACCACGCTCCCATCTATGTGGAAACCCCTACCACAATACACTC
>NW_017705932.1:0-1095 GCF_001879085.1 Nicotiana attenuata | reverse complement strand
ATTTTCTGTTTGATATGATTTGTCTGCTTCTTAATTTTGCACAAGCCATCAGACACGGATACAACAATGACTCGGGTTGTTTATAGTGAATTCCATGAAGGTGTAAAAATCAATTGAATTTATCTAAGAATTTAGTTACCTATTGTGTCTTATGTCCTGATTTCCCTGTAAATCGAGTGAAAGATTATCACAAAATTTTTCTATTTGGTGTAATCTGTTAGAAGGATTGACACACCATTTATAAAAAAAAATTGCTCTAGCGTTTGCTGTGCCAATCATTTTTCTCTAATCATCTTTATTTTATTTTGATCCGCTTATTTTGTTGGGCAAATGTTGTTTAGCACTAATTGTTCTTCTGCAAGTGAACATAGAATTTCTTTTTAAAATATAAGTTTGTGAAATTATATATGGAGTTCTGCTGTTGTTTGCCTTCATTCATGTTTGTGAATTTATCATCTCATACTATGCACTTGGTTTATCTTTATAAATATAACTGACAATCTTATTTGTTTTGTTTCTATGACAGATATCGTGGATACATTGTCTATGATACACACAATTAAGTAAGCGCTCCACTTATGATGAGTACATCCGGGCTGTTATTTCCTTGTATCTGTTATCAACCTGTTCCTTTCTCTAACGATCTTCAAGACTGGTACCATTTAATAAAATATTTTTTTAATTTGAAAGCGGAATCCTTGACTTGTATCTATTTAGGAAAGATGAGTTCTATTCCAATGCTTGGTTTCCACTACTTACTGCTCCAGAAAGGACTTCAAAACTAATCACATTTTCTCCAACTTATCTGGGAACAATACTCCTGAAAATCTTCCTAAATGTGAAAATAGGTGTATCCTTTCAAATATATGAATTGATTCTTAGCATTAAGTCACAATTTATTACTGAAAAATAATGTTCTTTGCCACATTCAAATATATGAATTCTTAGATGATGAGGGATTTTTAGTAACTGCTATCATATTTGGGTAGTCATGTGAAATTTGAATAATGGAATTCTTATTTTGAAGTTGTTCTTAAGTCATCTTTTTGATTCTCTGTGAGTAAATGATTTTTTATTTGCTCTTATTTGTTTCCT
>NW_017705931.1:0-1095 GCF_001879085.1 Nicotiana attenuata | reverse complement strand
CGAGGGTGAAGGTAATTTATGTTGCGGTATGAGTTCAGACTCAGGAAGACTAAGTGACTGTGTAATGTGTATGACGGTGGAAGGTGTGCGGAAATGTTATATTGAGGCGAAACAGGTGGGTTATCTCCCGCGGCGTGTTCTGAAGTGGTGTAATCCTTATGTGAATAGTAGAAGATCTCATGTGTAATTGAAAAGTGCGTGTTGAAATTTGAAATTTCGGGTCGCCTAAGAGAGTGGGCTTAGCTATTGCGGGGATGAATGCGAGAATTGCAGAAGATTTACAGTGCTGCATGATCTGTGTTTTCACAAACTTATAAATGATTTGATTTTAATCTCGCTATGGTATTGTGGCATCAATAGAGTAAAAGTGTAATGAGTTATTGAGCGTATCTTGATCTATGGCTTCGAGCCAAGTGGGAGAGTCTGCTGTGAGCGGTTGATTTCACGGTTAGGTGCTATGTTGGTTCCAGTTTGGGGCATGCGAGTGAATTAGCTATGGCTAGAGTAAAGGAAAATGTTGACAAAGGTTATATTATGCTTCATAAGGTATGACAATCACGTAATGTCTAGAGTGTTGTTGGTAAAGAATGCTCGGCGCATAGAGCAGGAAGTTGCTTGGTTGTACCGGGATGAGGATTTCATTTTGCGGTATCGGAGTGCCAATGAGGCACGGGTGGTTCTGTTCGTTAGGTCAGGTAAGTTGCAGTTTGAATAAAGAGTGAATGACTTTCGAGAATGGTTCTAATGTGTTCAAGATTCTACAGGGAACAATCGGGTATCTTAAGGTTGTGTATGTGGTTAGAGACTGTGTTTTCATTGGAAGAGGTCAAGACTTGTGGTATTTTTATGTTAATTATGGGATTCTATGTATCAGTATTAGGAAGGTAAAGGTAACGGATTTAGATTAGCAGGAAGTTCTTCAGAGTAAAGTATTCTGGAATGTGGTATTTCTGGGAATATTTGAGAGAGTATTCAGTGGCTCATGGGTCTTAGACAGTGTGGTCTTATGCTTGGGTCTCGTGTGGTAAGCCTGGGTTCAGGCATTGTGGTGCTACAGCCAGAGAGAATATCGAGTTGATAATGAATCAGAGGTAA
>NW_017705930.1:0-1095 GCF_001879085.1 Nicotiana attenuata | reverse complement strand
CCAATCAACTTTCCCAACTTAAGCCTTCACAAAAGAGACTAACCCGGTAAGTCAAAATACAGCTGAAGAACAAAAAAAAAAGCAGGAAATGGGGGAACGGGGCTATAACTCTCGAAACGGTCGGCCCGACCGTTACACTAATTATTAGTAAAGTGCTTATTTTTAAACAACTTCTATTTTAAGGATTTTAAAGTCGAGAGCTTTAAAAGATATTTTCTATACTAACTTTTTATACAAGACATTAGATTTAGGAGGCATCATCTGTAAATCAGTCTAAAACCAAGTTCCTTAGCACTAAATAGTCAGATTTCTTAATACAAATTTTTTGTCAATTATTATTTAAAAGAAACGAAACCTTTTTACCATAAAACTTTTCTTTGAAAACAAGTTTTGCCATTCGTAAAATTATTAATTTTCTTTAATCCGATTTTGATAGCTTTCTATTTTTTACATATTAATTAACAATCTAAGTTTGGCTGGTTAATCGTATTAGTGAATGCCTTAATAAGCATCCCTATAGGATTAATTAGAACCCTTACCTAGAATTTCTAAGTTTAAGCAAATCATAAAACTGAGATAATATTATGCACTACTTAGCTAAATTAATTAGGTGGCGACTCTTTAATTAATTAAACCTCAGATTTACGTATATGTTGTACTCTAATTTGATCCGAATTAAAATGGGGTATAACAGCATGGGGACTCTGCTGGGAATACTAAATTTTAAACCATAACAAACTTAGGTTAATAATGAAATTGATTCATGTGTTGGTGTTTGTTTATGACGCTTATTTGAATTACTTTTACGTGATAAACTATCTTATATGAATTTTTATCTATTCTTATTGCTTTACATAACCTTTCATTCCGTTTAACTTCCTCCACTCCTGGAGAATTCACACAATGCACACACCTAGCAGTTACGTGATTTGCGGCCGTGTACTTTTCAAAACATACCTTTTAGGAAAGAGTTCGTGGGTAGGTCGATCAATGGTGCAGTCTACATTGACGAGCTTTCCACTTTCAAGTTGTCCGCTTGGGAGAAGACCAGTCTAGGAAAACCCACTCTTAGTCAGCATAGTATAGAGCTAAACC
>NW_017705929.1:0-1095 GCF_001879085.1 Nicotiana attenuata | reverse complement strand
CATCGGCATGTTCCGCCGATGGATCCTGAACTACATACGGCCTGATTCCTGTAAAACCAAGGATATGTAGGTGGCTCAGGAACCCGAGCTCGGTCAAAATTCTTTAAATTGTTTCGTTCGGTCAAAATTGGCCATCATATCTTTACCCGACAACTCTTTCATCCTTCTCGGGTAAAGAGGGGCAGCTGTTGATACCCAATTTTTCCCTACGTATTTTTTTCATATAAAAAATACTTTCAAAATAATATATATAAGCATGCCCAAGTGTTTTGGTATTTTTCATAAATTTTTAAAATTTTTAAAATCAATTTGTTGTCCATTTTAGCAATACAAAAGTCAGTAACTATTCTCAAAACTATCAACTTGGTGAATAGTTTATTTCTATTCTCATACTTACTCCAAAACTAATAATTAAGGTTAGATTTTGTTATATTTTACTAATTTATTTGTATTTTAAGTAGTCAAATACATACAATTAGCATTTAGTCTATTTAGGTATTAATAGTCATTCTATAATTATAAAATTAGTTACGGTCGATTTTAATTTAACTATTAATATATTAGTAATTAGTTCTAGTGCTTTAATTTGTTTTTAAAATTACTATTTACTATTTTTATTAATTAAAAATAGTAAAACTAGTCGTATTAACTAATTTAGTACCTTCACTTTATTTTCTTAATTACTAATCCTCTTTACTATTTCTAATTTTAACCTTTAAACTTTAGTACCAACTACTCTAACCCCACGCCGGAACCGGCCCCGACTTTTTAACTTACCGTACCCTACCCCTACTAACCCAAACTTACCAAACGACCCTTAACCTCCGGTTACCCTACCCGTTAACCTCCTTTACGTACTTACTAGGTACCCGTTGGACTTCGTCCTAAGACTCAACGACCGACTAATACCCTACCCTACTTACCCTAAACTTACCTACCTACTACCTCTACTCCCTACGTCTCTCGCGCCTCTCGATCCAACTACTACTCTAACTACTACTCAACGTCTCTCCGTAACCCGTCGGTCCTCCGTCCCTCCCCTTTTACCCTACCGTACCCTACTTACTACCGTAACGTACCTACGTCGTCGTTACC
>NW_017705928.1:0-1095 GCF_001879085.1 Nicotiana attenuata | reverse complement strand
CAGAAGACAGAAGCCTTCAACAATTCAATCAACTCCAAATTCTCCGCCAACCACCGAAATCATCTCGACGGCCCCCGGGACCTCAACCAAAAGTACCAATACCACCTAATACCTTATTCGAACTTGTACCAATCCTTAAAACACCTAAAACAACACCGGAAACCCGATTTTAATCAATGATTCAAGCCTAAGAACTTCAAATTTCTTCCAAATACGCTTTCGATCAAAAGCCTAACCAAAACACGTCCGAATGACCTGAAATTTTGCTGACATGACGGAGCTACTGCAACTTCCGGAATTCCATTCTGACCCTCGGATCAAAAACTCACTATCTGACCGGAAACTTCAAAAAATACAAACTTCGGCATTTCAAGCCTAAATGAGCTACGGACTTACAAAATACATTCCGAACACACTCCCAACCCCGAAATCACCTAACGAAGCTAACGGAACCATCGGATTTCCATTCCGAGGTCGTCTTCACACTGTTCTGACTACGGACCATTTTTCAACACTTAAGCGCTCATTTAGGGACTAAGTGTCCCAAAACACTCCGAATACTAACACTGAACGTCCCGGCAAACCAAAATAGCAGAAATGAACTTAGGGGAAGCAGTTAATGGGGGATCGGGGCGTAAATTCCAAAAACGACCGGCCGGGTCGTTACATCCTCCTACACTTAAATATTCGTTTATCCTCGAACGAGCATAGAGAACATACCTGAAGTAGTGAAAAGATGAGGGTACTGGCTACGCATATCGTGCTCGGTCTCCCAAGTCGCCTCCTCGGCCGGCTGACCCCGCCACTGAACCTTCACTGAATCTATGTTCTTTGACCTCAACTTTCTGATTTGCTTGTCCAAAATAGCCACCGGCTCCTCAACATAGGATAGGTCCTTGTCCAACTGGACTGAACTGAAATCCAACACGTGCGATGGATCGCAGTGATACCTCCGGAGCATCGAAACATGAAATACCGGATGAACTCCGACCAAGCTGGGAGGTAAGGAAAGCTCATAAGCAACCTCTCCAACTCGCCTCAAGATCTCAAAAGGGCCAATAAACCTCGGACTCAACTTTCATTTCTTCCCAAACC
>NW_017705927.1:0-1095 GCF_001879085.1 Nicotiana attenuata | reverse complement strand
GGAATTGCTGAATCATCAACAGTAAGTTCATTAGGTCATGGAGGGACCAACTACATATTTGTCTTAACTACTCATAAGAGGAAAAGAAATAGAACAATAAATGACAGAAATTCAGCATTGAGATTAAAAGAATATTCATAGAAATTTATAAAGAACCTACACCATATTTTTGTATATAATGTAGTTCCAGAAGTTCTTTTTCCAACGGCACAAGCAGAAAGTGGTTTCAACGTGACAGACAATATTCTTTCCAAGTTTAACTGTGAAAATCAGAATACCAAAAATATATAACTGAATTTAAAAATATATCTGTATAAATCAACAAAGAATCTTGGTCTAATTTTTTTATATATTGTAGTTCCAGAAGTCCTCTTTCCTACGGCACAAGCGGATCGCAATTTCGATATGCCATTGGAGAGATAAACATTTTTTAGTCGGAGCGTGCAAAGCTGTAAAAATCAGAATTATAGAAATTTATAACTGAGTTGAAAATAATATCTGTATAAATCTACAAAGAATTTGGACCTGATTTTTATAGATATTGTTGCTTCAGCAGTCTTCTTTCTAACGGCATAAGCGGAATGTGGTTTTGAGTTGTTTGCAGAGAGATATGAATTTTTTAGTCAGGACGCACAAAGCTGTAAAAACCTTAATACCTGAAATTCAGAACTTAATTCCAAAGCATATCTGTATAAATTTATAAAGAATGCTAACCTTATTTTTGTACATACTGTAGCTCAAGAAGTTCTCTTTCCAACATCACAGCAGATCGTGATTTCTTTCAACATGCTAAATAAAACAATGTAAACAAAAGACATTATCTTGAACAACAAAATCTTAGTAGTTACAAAATTTAAAAGTAAATAGAAGAAGCGTACCACCTCAACAATTGTCAGAATTAATTTTGAAAAACTTCTTTAAATACTACATTTGTAGCTGCACTAGTTATTTGTCCATCATCATCATAAACCAAAATTTTTTAAACTACCCTTTACTACGTGGGTAAAACTACAAGTTTCTTCAAAAATAATCCCTACATGAGACAATGACTGTACCTTGACGTTTATTGTATTGTCATGGCAAAAGATACAGTGA
>NW_017705926.1:0-1095 GCF_001879085.1 Nicotiana attenuata | reverse complement strand
TACCTACGACCCGACCAAATTTGACCGCAGACCTCCAAACAATACATCGCCATGCCGAGCCAACTCGACCAGCTCGTACGAACGACTCAAAGCCGCTGGTTATGTCACCCCTATCCCTGCCATAACTCCTGAAAACCCTTCCCAGTGGATTAGCCCACACAAAACCTGTGCATACCATTCTGGTATGAAGGGACATACTATTGATGAGTGCCGCTCCCTGAAGGATAAGATCCAGGCTTTAATTGATAACAAGATTATCGTGGAAAAGGATCCTGCTCCGAACGTCCGCAGTAACCCTCTACCAGACCACAAGGGTGGAAGTGTTCATATGATTGAAATAGAAGATGATTGGGATCCTAAAAGAATCAATCGGTTTGATCACGGAAGGTGACAATCCAAAGAAACCAACAGTCACTCTTAACCCGATTGTAGTCCAAATTCAGCCTTCTGAAGATGCTGAGGTGAACATGTCCATACCGCTTGAGTTTGAAGCACCAGCCTCCGCAAAGATGCCAACACCAATCGAGGTCGAGTTTGGGTCCCCAAAGGCGCCTGAGCCCTTTGAAGTTGTTGTATTACCTTCCAAGGCAAGGGTGCCTACTCCAGTAGCAATGACAGCCGTAACACCGTTCCACACAAAAGCTATACCGTGGGACTACACAGCCGAGGCAAGAAGGAAAGGAAAAGCCAAGTTCGGAGAAACAGTTGCAGCGCAGGGTATGACAAGAACCGGCAGGGTTTATACCCCAGAACACTTAGCTGGGTCGAGTAAGCAGACCTCTGGCCAACAAGCCATCATTGAAACTGGAACCGGTGATCTCTGGAGAAAGATACAAGCCAAGGAATACTCGGTCATTGACCAGCTGAACAAAATACCGGCACAAATTTCTATCTTGGCTTTATTACAAAGTTCTGATGCACACAAGAATGCCTTGTTGAAGGTATTGAGTGAGGCGTATGTACCAAGCAACATCACTGGAGGAGAAATGGCAAACATGGTGGGCCAAGTGTTGGAGAGTCATAAAATCACCTTTCACTAGGATGAGCTGCCACCAGAAGGATTGAGTCATAACAAGGCACTGCACATCACTATGC
>NW_017705925.1:0-1095 GCF_001879085.1 Nicotiana attenuata | reverse complement strand
AACTTCTTCGTTCATTTTTTCTTTCTGATTTTGCTATTTTTCTCCTTCATTTTCTTCTCTTTAGTTCTAATAATGCAGCTTTAAATAACATGACATGCTTGCGGACGTCATGCCTAGATCCCGAAACGCTGTCAGATTTCGAAATAATGGATCAAGAGTCAAAATGCGAAGAAGGTAACTTTGAGGAAATAAAACAAAGAATTGGAATAACTGAAGGAAAATTGGTTCGCACAAGAGAGTGTGCTGTACTCAGGGAACATCCGGGCAGTTGTACCAACAAAGAATGACCCATCCTTACAACAAGGAAGTGCGGCCCAGGAATCTTGAAATAGGACAACTGGTGTTAGGATGCATTCTCCCTCATCACCAGGAAGCAAAAGGAAAATTTGCTCCTAATTGGAAAGGTCCTTACATCATCAGAAGGATACTGCTAAGAGGAGCATGATATTTGGGAGACATCGAAAGAAATGATCCTGAATGCAGATGCAGTAAAAGGTACTACGTCTAATCCTCATGTGGCGATGACTTTTGTGCAATTGAGATGACGAAAGCTTTCCTTACCCGCTACCCAAACACTATCAATCCTTTATAAACCCTTTGAGCCGGTTACTCTTCTTTGATCACCCTCTTTGGAACCCGAAAGTACTAGACGGAAAAGAAGAAGGAAAAGAAAAGAAAAAAAAAGAAAATAAAAACAAAAAAAAAGAAAAAGAGGCAAAAGAAAAAGAAAAAGAAAAAGAAAACAAAAAGAAAACAAAAACCAAAACAAAAGCAAAAACAAAAACAAAAATCATTTGCCTGAACTACGTTTGACTTGATCCCGAAAGGGTACGTAGGCAGCCTCTCTCTGGGGTTCAGTCACACCAAAACAAAAATCCTGATTTCCCCGAAAAATGAAACTGGGCAGATGATATAACGGTTCGGCCATGAATCCACCGAAATGGTTCCAAAGTTGTACCTCCGTCCAGAATTCTTTTACCCAAAACCTTGTCCAAGTCCTTCTGATCAATTGGCAAAGGCGTGGGAATTGAAAAGCAATATTGTTGGAAGCTGGTATAGTCCAAATTGAGAGAAATAAATGAGAGAGTCTTATCG
>NW_017705924.1:0-1095 GCF_001879085.1 Nicotiana attenuata | reverse complement strand
TAGTCTCTTTGGGAGGCTATTCAAAGTCCTGTGAGGTTGTTTGTGCATGCTTGTATGTTTGAAATTATTCAACTTGATGCCTTGTTTCAACATTTCTTTTCTTTATATGTTCTACACTTGTGATTCTCACTCGACTCTCTGCATGTTTTCGACTCCTTCTCTCTCTATTACACCTTGAAGCCTAACTAACATGCTTTGAATGTCTGCTCTATGCTATTGCTGCATGATGTTTCTTTTGCCATAACTTAGCCTCACATGTCTGCTATTTGTGCATGCATTATATACTGAGTACCTCCTGTGATTTATTTAACTCGAAATTGATTTCAAAAAAAAAACTTTTCCTTCCTTGGGATCCTGATTTTACTAGCCTGTCAAAGTCTAATTGATTCCTTTTCCTTTGATTGGCCCCACTGAATCTTTCCAAAAATAATTTCAAATCCCGTACTTAGACTTAATTGCCTATTGTATGACTTTACTGTTTCTTTTATGGCAACAGCCATTCTGCTTGCAAGGCTGGTTCTCCTTTCCTTATTTGGATACGATTAGTATCCGTTTGAATAAGAATTCCCTGATTAAAGGGGAGTCTTATACTAATTGATTCTGATTTGTGACCATGCCATATTTGTGTTAGATTTGTACTTGTTACCTTATTTCTCTACACGTTTTCAAAGCTATAAATATCTCCTCCCTTTTCTTTGAACACACGAACACAGAACGCAATCGGAGTCCACAAGTCACTCTCACTTAAAAACTCTCTCTTTTACTTGTGCTGCTGTGGACTTTGTTTACTCTACTTTCTCCTGCGCTCTTTTGCTTCTCTACTGGTATGTCTCAGTTAGTTTACATGTCTCCACCACAATGTGTTTACTTCTGCCCACTTCTGTCCAATTCTTTTAGTTGACATTTGTTTCTAGCATATTGTAACATGTCCCCCCCTTCCTTTGTAATTCAGTATTTAAATTATGTATGCATCCTGTCAGTTGTTTGTCATGAATTTGATACTTTATGAATCCCAAACCCTCATACCCCTTTATAGGTGAGTTATGGTTCGGAGCATGACAACACTCTAATTTTGTTGTCCATGATTCTGGATTG
>NW_017705923.1:0-1095 GCF_001879085.1 Nicotiana attenuata | reverse complement strand
CCGTATCGTATGGCTCCTCCTGAGTTGAAGGAGTTGAAGGATCAGTTGCAGGAATTGCTTGGTAAGGGTTTTATTCGACCCAGTGTTTCACCGTGGGGTGCTCCTATTTTGTTTGTGAAGAAAAATGATGGTTCTATGCGCATGTGTATTGACTACCGCCAGTTGAACAAGGTTACAGTGAAGAACCGTTATCCTTTGCCTCGCATTGATGATCTGTTTGACCAGCTTCAGGGCGCACAGGTGTTTTCTAAGATTGACTTGCGCTCAGGTTACCATCAGTTGAAGATTCGGGAGCTAGATATCCCGAAGACTGCCTTCAGGACTCGATATGGCCATTACGAGTTCCTTGTCATGTCATTTGGGCTGACCAATGCCCCTGCAGCTTTCATGCATTTGATGCACAGTGTGTTCAGGCCATATCTTGACTCGTTCATGATTGTTTTTATTGATGATATTCTGGTGTATTCTCGGAGTCGGGAAGATCATGAGCAGCATCTGAGGACCGTGCTACAGATCTTGAGGGAGAAAAAGTTATATGCAAAGTTCTCAAAATGTGAGTTTTGGCTGAGTTCTGTGGCATTCTTAGGCCATGTGATTTCTAGTGAGGGTATTCGGGTGGATCCGAGGAAGGTAGAGGCCGTGCAGAGTTGGCCCAGGCCATCCTCAACTACAGAGATTCGCAGTTTCCTTGGCTTGGCGGGTTACTACCGTCGTTTCGTGGAGGGATTTTCATCGATTGCTGCCCCTATGACTAGATTGACCCAGAAGGGTGCCCCATTTCAGTGGACAGAGGAGTGTGAGGCGAGCTTTCAGAAGCTCAAGACAGCTTTGACTACAGCCCCTATCTTGATGTTGCCTACCGGTTCGGGGTCTTATACTGTCTATTGTGACGCCTCGAGAGTTGTCCTTGGAGCGGTGTTGATGCAGGATGGTAGGGTGATTGCCTACGCGTCCAGGCAGTTGAAGATACATGAAAAGAATTACCCTGTCCACGACCTTGAGTTAGCTGCCATTGTTCATGCCTTGAAGATTTGGCGTCATTATTTATATGGAGTGCCTTGCGAGATCTATTCTGATCATCGGAGTTTACAGCAC
>NW_017705922.1:0-1095 GCF_001879085.1 Nicotiana attenuata | reverse complement strand
TTGTGTCCAGTTTTCCCACAGTTGTAGCAGTTTCCACTGAACCGCTTCTTGCTTGGGTTGTATTTCGGTCCAGAAGCCTTCTTCCTCTTTTTATTCTCTTCAACAATATTTGCTCCCATTATTGTTGAATTTCCACGGCCTCTCTTTTCCGCAGCTTTGTTGTCCTCTTCGATTCTCAACCGAACAATGAGATCTTCAAGGGACATCTCCTTGCGTTTGTGTTTCAAGTAGTTTTTGAAGTCCTTCCACAAAGGAGGCAACTTCTCAATCATCGCTGCTACTTGAAATGCTTCATTGATAACAAGACCTTCAATGAAATTTCTATTAGTAAAAATACTAAGATTACTACTTTCAACATCAATATTAAATTGAGTTATACCTTCAGCAAGGAGATCGTGAATAATCACTTGCAATTCCTGGACTTGGGTAATAACAGACTTGCTATCTACCATTTTGTAGTCCAAAAACTTTGCAGCAACAAACTTTTTCAACCCGGCATCTTCGGTTTTGTATTTCTTTTCAAGCGCAGTCCACAGTTCCTTTGACGTTTTCCACGCTACTGTAGACGTTATACAAACCATCCTCCAGCCCGCTTAGAATATAATTCTTGCACAAAAAATCTGAATGCTTCCATGCCTCAATTACGAGAAAGCGTTCAGTTTCTGGAGTTTCATCGGACAACACAGGAACATCTTCCTTGATGAACTTCTGGAGACTTAGAGTAGTCAGATAGAAGAACATCTTTTGCTGCCAGCGCTTGAAATCAATCCCGGAAAATTTTCCGGGTTTCTCCGCCGGTGCCAATGCTGCCGGTGTCGTTCGGCTTGTTGACGCATTAGCAGTCACTATTGGAACTGCTTGGTTCTCATTCTCATTAGTCATTTCTGTAAAAGAATGACACAAACGTTAAAATCACGTAGATTTTAATAGAGTACAAAACCACAAAGGTTTTACTCTTCCAGAAACAGTAAGTACAAATACAGAAAATAAATTATTAAATTCCTTAAGCTTGTTATTACACTGTATTTGTAAAATAAATTATGGAAATATAAATGAATATAAACAGAAATGACATAAACCAATTCGAGCCCACTG
>NW_017705921.1:0-1096 GCF_001879085.1 Nicotiana attenuata | reverse complement strand
AACGCTTACAACGTCGTGGGGCCCGTGGGGCATCACTCGGCATCGCCGCGGGCCTGCGTGCAAGACCCTTTTGCAACTGATCTAGATCGTTCATAACCTGGCGAACAAATATCATCACAGAGGCAAAGAATGTGGTATGACCCATCTGTTCACCGGCTTGGCACTTCATGACAATGTAGTTGGCAATGTTTCTGATTCTTTCCCTGATTTGACCTTTCTCTTGGAGTAGCCGGCTTATCTGTTGAGTGCGAGCCTCTAGTACCTGAGAATCCTGGAAGTGAAGGTCTTGTAACAATTTTACTTCCTTCTCCATATCGGCGATTAATTCATAACATTTTTCCCTCTCAGCCTGTAGCTCTTTCTCCCGACGGGCTGCCTTTTCTTCAAGAATGTTCATTTTCCTTTTCATGTTAGCGATGGTTCCCTCATAGTTTTTCTTCATTTGCTGTACAAACTGGGCCCTTTCCTCGGTCTTCTTGGCCCATTGAGCCCAAAGTTTTGCCATGCTTCCCTCGGATTTTTCCAATTCTTCCTGACAGTCCTGGACTCGTTTCTTCAACCCTCTTACCAATCTCTCGTCGGATAGACTTCTTTCTCGATTCCTTGCATCTAATTTCAGTTGTTGAATTTGGGCCTTGAGAGCTTCATTCTCCTGGGCCAATTGCTTTTTATCACCTTCGTCAGCTGCGGCTTGCAAGCTGTTTTCGAACCGAAGCTCTTGAACCTGTTTTTCCAATGCTCCAATTCGAGCTCTGTACTCCTTTTCTTTAGCCAACCAATCCCACTGTACCTGAGCCTCGCTTGTTAATTGTTGCACATGTGGCCTTTTGGCGGGTCTCTCGGGGATTTGAAACCTTTTACCGAACCAAACCAAGTATTTGGGATCTACCTCACCTCTGGCCCGGTCCTGTACTATAGTTTTGGGCTCAAGGTACCTGCACTCATTCCATATCTTTCGGATTCGACCTTCAGGGAATGCAGCCTTTGGGCCCAACTCAATGACTTGCCCACTCAGGTCTTCATCGTTGTGCACCGTCTGGAATCTTCCAAATTGTCGCAAAACGCGGTAAGGAGCATAAGGCTGAATGCTTCGAAT
>NW_017705920.1:0-1096 GCF_001879085.1 Nicotiana attenuata | reverse complement strand
AAAGCGATGATAATAATCCGATCAGCTATTCCAGGAGAAACATCCTGTATCACATCTGTAGTACCATTACAGTTCTTCAATTTTCGATTTATAGCAAGCGGTTGGCATCGCGTAAGATTGAGTAGGAATGAATTAAAGGCATACGCCTCCAAGGATCAAATCGGACGATAAGGAATCAAGAGGGGAAGTACTCCTAACAGTCCTGCAGCCTCCCGAGGATAAGTACAGACGTCTCCGTACCGATCCGCGAGACTCTACTAGACTTGCTCATGACTCGTGAGACCCTAGGAACCTAGTGCTCTGATACCACGCTGTCACGACCCAAAATCCACTAAGGGTCGCGATGGTGCCGGACACTGCTGTCAGGCAAGCCAACCAATACTAGATGAGTCTAGTTTGACATCGTGAAACGTAGATTTCTTAATTTTCATAATAAAAGATCACTGCTTCAATTCAAATTAAATAATAAGCAATTAGTACATAATATTTCAAAACCATCCCAGAACCCGGTGTCACAAGTGCATGAGCATCTACTGATAAGGAAATAAGATACAACATCCGTCCGGAATACAGTGGACAGGAGGTAAATACAATATACTGGAAGGGACTATACTAGCTGTGGGCCGCCTCGAATAATGCAACTCACCTGTCCCAGATCATCCGTGCTGCTACGCTAGTAGGCCGCTAGAGTTACATATACATCGTGCAACAAAAAAACTGCACAAAAGTGTAGTATGAGTACGAAAACAAAGTGTACTCAATGAGTATCCCGTCTAATCTCGAAGAAGTAGAGACGAGATGGTCGACTTCGACACTTACTAGTGGTCCAATAATGATGTCAATAATATATTAAATCGTGGATTTCTATGAACATGATTTTAATCCAATAGAAGGAAACAAGGAAACAATTATTCTTTTGTAGGAAATTTCCAGATTTTTCCTTTTATTATTATCAAAATATTCTCAAACCATAAACGAGGCAATAACAACTTAAATAAGTTCAAGGCAGCAATACAAGCATGCGCATATTATGCCGTAGGCGACGGCCTGATCCAACAGAAATAAACTGTGCACTTGCCGAGGGTCGACGGCGCGC
>NW_017705919.1:0-1096 GCF_001879085.1 Nicotiana attenuata | reverse complement strand
AGGTCGAACTGTCAAATTTTGATGGCGAAGGCACTTAGCCTGAGTCCCAGTTCGAGCGAGGTCGAACTGTCAAACTTTGATAACGAAGGCACTTAGCCTGAGTCCCAGTTCGAGCGAGGTCGAACTGTCAAATTTTGACGTCGAAGGCACTTAGCCTGATTCCCAGTTCGAGCGAGGTCCAACTGTCAAACTTTGATGGCGAAGAAACTTAGCCTGCGTCCTAGTTCGAGTGGGGTCGAATTGTCAAATTTTGATATCGAAGGCACTTAGCCTGAGTCCTAATTTCAGCGAGGTCCAACTGTCAAATTTTGATGGCAAAGGCACATAGCCTATGTCCCAGTTCGAGTGAGGTCGAACTGTCAAACTTTAATGGCGAATGCAGTTAGCGTGAGTCCCAGTTCGAGCGGGGTGTAACTGTCAAATTTTGATGTCGAAGGCACTTAGCCCGAGTCCCAATTCGAGCAAGGTCGAACTGTCAAATTTTGATGTCGAAGGCACTTAACCTGAGACCCAGTTCGAGCGAGGTCGAACTGTCAAATTTTGATGGCGAAGAACCTTAGCTTAAGTCCCAGTTCAAGTGGGGTCGAACTGTCAAATTTTTACGGCGAAGCCACTTAGCCTTAGCCCTAGTTCGAGAGAGGTCGAATTGTCAAATTTTGATGGCGAAGGCACTTAGCCTGAGTCCCAGTTCGAACGAGGTGGAACTGTCAAACTTTGATGGCGAAGGCACTTAGCCTGAGTCCCATTCGAGCGGGGTCGAACTGTCAAATTTTTATGGCGAAGGCACTTAGCATGAGTCCCAGTTCGAGCGAGGTCGAACTGCCAAACTTTGTTGGCGAAGGCACTTAGCCTGAGTCCCAGTTCGAGTGGGGTCGAATTGTCAAATTTTGATGTCGAAGACACTTAGCCTGAGTCCCAGTTCGAGCGAGGTCGAACTGTCAAATTTTGATGGCGAAGGCACTTAGCATGAGTCCCAGTTCGAGCGAGGTCGAACTGCCAAACTTTGATGGCGAAGGCACTTAGCCTGAGTCCCAGTTCGAGTGGGTCAATTGTCAAATTTTGAATGTCGTAAGGCACTTAGCCTGAGTACCCAGTT
>NW_017705918.1:0-1096 GCF_001879085.1 Nicotiana attenuata | reverse complement strand
TCCATGTTTACCTTTAAAATGGTAATAGCAATTAGATTTAATTTTGTGATTCTAAAATTATGTGATCTATTTTTATGCTAGTTGTTAAGCAGCAAATGCTAAGTGGCGAGGTTAGAAAATAAGGCAAGAGATTGAAGATGGCTTTATAAACCAAACCAAACGGTTGAGAATCGGAGCCTCAAGCTAGCGCGTGCGGGACCTCGATGTCAAGTCAGGTGCTCGTAAAGGGTCAGTCGATGAAGGATTAACAGCTATTTGGGCTGTGATTGCGGCTCTTTATGACCAACAACAAGCAATAAATGAAGAACAATTAATGAGATATAATAAATGTAAATAAGGCAATAAATGTAAGCAATAGAGCCAAATAGAGAGTATGTTTTAGTTAGAGAGCAGAAAGAATGTTCTTGTATTGAATGAAGTATCTTGTGTATCAGATGTTCTACAAAATGACAAGGATCCCCTTTATATAAGGAGGGAAATCCCATCCTAGTACATGAGTAATTATTACAAAGAAACATAACTGGAACAGCTACTCACTAGTCTAGTACAGACTAGTGTTTTCCCTTATAGGTTTTGTCAGTTTTGATGATATGCCTTGGGAACTTCCCACTTTTTTACCATGAGCATCGATCGGCACTGTCTTGAGGTTGGACGTCGATAACCCCTCGGATGCGAATCTCGAACATAGCCTCGAACCTTCAGGAACGTGCTTATGAGGCGTTGATTGCTGCCAGCTCGACACTACACCAAGGTAGGAAGAGCGGGTCGCAATAGCTTTTACCCGAATAGTGGTCGGGATCGATTTTCACAGGGAGCTAGTAGTGGAGTTGGATTTTCTGTGTAGTCTAGAGATGTGTTTGTGCTCCTAATGTCACTTAAACATTCTTGGTTTTTGATTTTATAACTACTATGATAAAACTAATGATTAACGCTAAATTATGCTACTAGAATATTGCAAAGTTGTATCTAATGGGAAGGAAGGCACTAGGGTCATGGCATTACCTAGGTGGCTAATTGACGGGTAGATGTTACTATGGATAGATTGACATATTTGGGGCTTATGCTATAACCGTTGCACAATTGTACCCACTCTCAC
>NW_017705917.1:0-1096 GCF_001879085.1 Nicotiana attenuata | reverse complement strand
GGAAGAACGAGGGTTTGAAATCAAAACTTGGAAAATTGAATTGGGAGCTCGGTAGGAGGCGATTTTTGGAGAGATTTTCGGAGGGAGTTAACTGGTAATGATTATTAACTCCTTTTTGCTTATAACCCATTAATCTAATCATGAATTCATCATCTAATTTCGGATTTGGGATGAGAAATCGGGAAAAATTTGGAAAAGGTTCTTAGGCCTAATTTTGGGGTTCTGATCAAGATTTTGGTGTCGAATTGGAACAATTTTGGTATGTATGAACTCGTGAGAGTGTGAGGGTTCTGAATTTGTAAATTTTACCCGATTCCGAGACGTGGGCCCGGGGGCGTTTTGGTCATTTTTTCCTAATTTCGCGTATTAGCTTAGAATTTATTAGTTGAATTAGCTACTTGAAGTATTATTTACATTATGTAATTACATTGAATAGATTTGGGCCATTTGGAGTCGGATACTCGTGGCAAGAACATGGTATAGATTTGATTGAGCTGGTTCGAGGTAAGTGGCTTGTCTAACCTTGTGTGAGGGAACTCCCCTTAGGATTTGGTACTGTGATATTTGAAATGCCTTGTACGTGAGGTGACGAGCGTGTACTTGTGCTGATTGTTAAAAATCCTGTCTTTCATTTAGGTACCTATATTTCGTATTTTACTTTACTGTTTACACTACTTGAACTTTGAGCTTACTGTTAGCTTAGGAAAGCATGCCTAAATGACTAAATTGCCTACTTGCTCAAACTCCCTCATCTGAACTCTGTGCAACAAGCTAGGTTAGAATTACCTGTCTGTTTTGATATTAAATTGAATTGAGTAGATTATTCTTGTGTTGTTGCTGCGTGTTTACATTGGGACTACGGGCGGTTCCCGGTAGATCCCCCTTGTCTGTTTATTTGGGACTACGGTTGTGGTATTCCGGTAGATCCCCCGTACACAGTGATATGGACTACAGGACAGCACCCGGGAGATCCACTGATTATTTACTTTTGGGACTACGTAGTATGGTATTCCGGTAGACCCCCTACACAGTGATATGGACTACGGGTACAGCACCCGGGAGAGTCCACTGATTATTTACGTTTTGGGGTCTACGA
>NW_017705916.1:0-1096 GCF_001879085.1 Nicotiana attenuata | reverse complement strand
TTGCCTCACAACAGACACATGGACTTCACTACAAAGAATAAATTATATGTGTTTGACAGCCCACTTCATTGATAAGGATTGGAAGTTGCATAAAAGAATACTAGATTTTTGCCCTATTACTAGTCATAAGGGTGAAGAGATGGCTAAAGTTATTAGGGATTGTTTGCTTGAATGGAAATTAGACAAGGTTTTCACTATTACCGTGGACAATGCTTCTTCAAATGATGTCACAGTTAAAGAATTGTCTAAACAGTTAGATATGTGGAAAACTAATATGATGAGTGGTAAGCATCTTCATGTGAGATGCATGGCTCATATACTAAATCTAATTGTGCAAGATGGTTTGAAAGAACTTGATGCTTCTGTGACACGTGTTAGAAATGTTGTGAGGTATGTGAGATCTTCGCCTGCAAGGACCTTAAAGTTTAAACAGTGTTGTGCACATATAAAGGTAGAATGTACCAAAACATTGTGTTTGGATGTTCCTACTAGGTGGAATTCCACCTATTTGATGTTGGACACGGCACAAAAATTTGAAATGGCCTTTGACAAGTTTCATCTTTTTGATGATGGATTTTCTGCTTATCAATGTTCTCATGTTTGTGAAGATGGTAGTAGTGCAGGTCCTCTTGATTCTGATGATTGGGTGAATGTGAGGAATGTGATAGAGTTTCTTGCAAGATTTCACGAGCTAACTAAAAAAGTTTCAGGTTCACGTTATGTCACTTGTAATTCTCATTTTGAGGATGTATCTGAACTTTATTGTCATTTGAAAATGTGTTTAGCTAGTGAGGATGAGCATTTGAGAAAAATGGCTGAGCGAATGCAAGAAAAGTTCAAGAAGTATTGGGGTGAGCCTGAAAAGATGAATAAAATGATTTTTATTGCTTCTGTGTTGGATCCACGTAACAAATTTGAATATGTTGAGGGAGCACTTGAAGAACTTTTTGGGGAGGAAAAAGGAAAGAAAATAAATGCTGAGGTGTATGCTTATATGAATTCTTTGTTTGGAGAGTATCTAAAAAAATATTCAACTGGATCTTGTCCTCAATCTCCATCTAGATCTACTTCATCTAGCAACACATCTAATACATCT
>NW_017705915.1:0-1096 GCF_001879085.1 Nicotiana attenuata | reverse complement strand
TTTAGAGAACGAATTGTTTAGTACGCCTTACACATATGTTTAGGTCTTTGATTAAAATTAGCGTAGGAAGAATTGATCTACCACATATTTTCCAGATAGGGAGTCCGAATTAGTCCTGCATAAATGTAGTTGCAGAAAAACTGACGATTGATTAATTATCTAACTATCTATCTGCGTCAAACAGGGTCTATATGCATGATGTCTATTAGTTCAAAGACGGGGGAAGAACGAACTGATTGCAAAAAAATATATTTAAGTTACAGTATCGTAAGTTCTGCGAGCACTTTAAAAATTACTACTGATTTTTAAAGATGAGGGGGCAATTTCAGATTTTAATCGATTACTCCTATAGGCATGCTTTCTAGGTGTTACGAATCTTGTTATGCAGAGATCTTCTAAGTAGTTCATTGATATGATTGGTTTATTTTAGGCCCTATAAGTGGACTTGCCTAATGACAGATGCACGTGCAAAAATGCAGGAAAAATCCTATAGGCATATTATCTATGTGATGTGCAGAATTTTAGCAGTGATTTATTGACATGGTATATATTGCGAAGTGCAGAAAACCTATGAGCATGATATCTATGTGAAGAATGCAACATTTTAAAGTATTAACCCTATAGACATGTTTTCTATGTGAAAATGCAGAATTGAGAGAATATACACCCTGTAGGCATGGTATCTACGTGAAAATGCAGAATTGAGAAAGTATACACCCTATAGTCATGGTATCTACGTGAAAATGCAGAATTGAGAAAATATACACCCTATAGGCATGGTATCTACGTGAAAGTGCAGAATTGAGAAAATATACACCCTATAGGCATGGTATCTACGTGAAAAATGCAGAGTTGAGACAATATACACCCTATAGGCATGGTATCTACGTGAAAATGCAGAATTGAGAAAATATACACCCTATAGGCATGGTATCTACCCCTTTGGCATGCATTCTATCCCATCCCTTTTCACTATACCCTAGTAGTTATTACAAGGTTCATTACAAAGCTTATGACAGACCAAGTGAATCAAAAGAATAAATGAAAATACATCAGTGATTACATCTACATCTAATCAGCCTAATCCAGACTCAAA
>NW_017705914.1:0-1096 GCF_001879085.1 Nicotiana attenuata | reverse complement strand
GTTGAAACATTACTTGTCAGCATATACTACCTATGTCATCTCTCGGTTGGACCCTTTGAAGTATATTTTTCAAAAGCCCATGCCCACAAGGAGACTGGCGAAATGGCAAATCCTGCTCACAGAGTTTGATATTGTCTACGTGACTCGGACCGCCATGAAAGCACAAGCACTGGCTGATCATTTAGTCGAGAATCCCGTTGATGACGAATATGAGCCTTTGAAAACATACTTCCCGGACGAGGAGGTAATGCATGTTGAAGAATTAGGACAGGTCGAGAAGCCCGGATAGAAACTGTTCTTTGATGGAGCTGCCAATGCCAAGGGTGTCGGAATAGGAGCAGTACTGATTTCTGAGACAGGGCAACACCACCCTGTCACTGCTCAATTTCGTTTCTATTGCACCAACAACATGGCTGAGTACGAAGCCTGTATCCTGGGACTGAGACTAGCTATAGACATGGGTGTCCAGGAAATCTTAGTCATGGGTGACTCGGATCTTCTTGTACACCAGATTCAGGGAGAGTGGGAAACACGGGACTTGAAGCTCATACCATACCGGCAGTGCTTGCATGAACTTTGTCAACGGTTTCAGTCAATAGATTTCAAACACATTCCAAGGATGCACAATGAGGTTGCTGACGCTTTGGCCACCTTGGCATCAATGTTGCATCATCCGGACAAGGCTTACGTGGATCCGTTACATATTCAGGTTCAAGATCAGCATGCCTATTGTAACGTAGTGGAGGAAGAATTTGATGGTGAGCCTTGGTTCCATGACATAAAAGAGTATCTCCGGATGGGAGTATACCCAACACAGGCTACAAGGGATCAAAAGAGAGCAATTCGACGCTTGGCAAGCGGATTTTTCTTTAGCGGAGGAGTGTTGTACAAAAGAACTCCAGATCTTGGGTTAGTGAGATGCATAGATGCCAGACAGGCTACAATTATCATGGCTGAGGTACATGCGGGAGTTTGTGGGCCTCATATGAGTGGATATATATTGGCAAAGAAGATCCTCCGAGCAGGGTATTATTGGCTTACCATGGAACGGGATTGCATCAGTTTCGTGCGCAAATGTCATCAATGTCAGATACAT
>NW_017705912.1:0-1097 GCF_001879085.1 Nicotiana attenuata | reverse complement strand
CTCCTTTATTATGTATCATTTTGATCATTTGCTCATCTTCTTTACCAAGAAGTTTATTTGAAAATGATTGTCTATACGCTTTAAGCTTACCATAGACTTTGTCCTCTAGGACTTAATAGGAGCATTTGCAATGAGAATATAGTTACTTCTTTGGGTCAGCAAATGCATCTGGCATACTTTGCAATATATTGCAAATGAATTATCCTTTTATGAACTTCAAGTTCATATTATTTTATTCGAGGATCTAGATGTACAAATGATAATTCATTCCACGTAACTTTTTCTCAACTGTTTATCATGTCTCCCCCTCATGTTAGAAAAACTAACTTATTTCCCCAACTTTAAGAACTCATCTTTGTGCATTATGGTTTTAATTAAAATATACACCGCACATCAATTATAATAAGATGGAGTTATCTGGTTCCTGACCCTAAACCACTTGTGAGGGGAGAATGTAATATACTTTCGTATATAACCTATATCAAACTGATATAGATAACTTTGTTCTCATAAGCAATAGTTTAGCTATTAAGTGGAGGCACTCAATAAATCATTTTGCTAAACCAACTGTGATGTAAGCCAACTTATCAAGATAAACTATCTTGAATAGGAAATCTGGAAATTGTGCTCGAAATTAAATTATTGAGCAAGTTACCTCGCAAAATACCATGTTGCGGGTTATTAATAATCGCACATGTAACCATCTCATAGATGCATCTTATATGGTATACATGGCTGGTGAATGGGCCCATATTCACCTTTGATATTTTCAGCATTCATGGGATTCAATCCCAATTTTAATTGGTCTATTAATTAATGAGAACAAGCAATGTAAGAGAATTTGTAAAGAACTTTCTAGTTCTTTAATATTTACCCATGTGAATTCTCTTTTATTTTTGCACATCATACTTGAATTAACATGGCTAAACCAATTATGCCAACTGGATAAATTATCAATATTGATAAACTTCAGGTTTACACCATGATGTGTGCAATTATGAATAAACTCCAAGTTTATTATGATATGGATTTTTATATCAATAAATATCCACTTCATTGTGGTGTTCTTTTGTTATGTAGTACAAATTGGAGAATAA
>NW_017705911.1:0-1097 GCF_001879085.1 Nicotiana attenuata | reverse complement strand
AGTTTTACCCCCGTTTTGGTTTTTACCCGTTCCTTTTTAAACTTTTACGGTTTAACCTACCCCTTAAACTTCTAAACTTCCGTTTAACAAACGGAACTACAAACGTAAAACAACCTAAAAAACTACAAACTAGACTACGGTAAAAGTTCTACATTACTCCTAATTCCCCTTCTTACCGGGACCCCTTTAATTAAGTTTTTTATTACGTCTACCAACGTATTTTAGGTGTAAATGTAACAGTTAAAATATAAATGAGCTTATTTATCAGATTTCAGACTTTTAGAGTAAGAATGAAAACAGTGATTCATCCTTTTTCTTACCTTTTTTTTATTATTAGGATATTCAATTAGTTAACACGAATGCAAGTGGATCCATCCTAATTTTTTCCTGTTAAGTAGGATATTCCAATTGGTTAAAACATTGTAGGATAAGATGGAGATTTTAAAAGGTAATGCTAAAGGTTGAGGGGATCTTCTTCACACTGAACAACAAAAGCCGAAGTGTTCAGACAACAAACACTCATACAAGGAAAAATAAATAAAAAGACAAGGCCACTTCTTGATTTTCATCCTTCTCAAAATAAGTAACTACAGCCCTTTTTCAATTCTTTACTGTGGTAATCCGATCATTCCTAAACACAATGGTATTAATAGAACGATAAACCTCAGGACACACTTTTGGATAGTTTCAAGATATCAAAGCACAAGTGTATCATACCACAGTTCTGCAAAAGCTGGCATTCCAGTTTGTGCTTCATCACACAAATAACCTGCATACATCAAATAGCAAGTATTGAGCACATGTAGAAAGATAATAAACAAATGAAATTAAGGTAAGGCACTAAAAACCTGAGAATTTTTCGTCAATTTCAGTAAACTCATGATTTGCCAAATCCAACAGCTGCCTTCTTTATTTTCCGTGTATTTATGCTTTCAGGGGTCGGCAACCCAGTCTTCTCCTCAAATTTCTTTTCCAGAGCCTGTGAAAATCCAGTTATAAAGATAAACAACAAAAATCTTGGTTCCTAGGTGTAACATCTGCAGATGTATGTCTTCCAACTTTAACAATCATCTACTAACCACTAAATCTTCACGGAT
>NW_017705910.1:0-1097 GCF_001879085.1 Nicotiana attenuata | reverse complement strand
ACGCCTTTGCAAATACGGCTCTTCAGCACCTCACGAAAGAAGATTTTAGGGTTGTGTTTGCTAATCGGCCAAAATTTGAAAAAGAACCATAGGTAGCTATTCTTGCAAAAGTGGCCTTCCGGTGCCCTTTTGGGGACATTTGGCTATTTAGATAAGAACGGCATTACCTAATTTATTTATGACAAAACAACAATATTTTTCTTTTTGGGTTATTTTCGTAAAAATGGAGTTGGACCCGGTGAGGGTTGCCTACGTATCCCACATCCGGTGAGAATCAAACTTGTGTAGTTCGGGCAGTTTTGACGCAGTGGAAAACAATACCAAATATTTCTTTTTGAAACAATTTTCCTTTTTCTTTTTTTTTAAAAATTTCGGTAGAGTTTCGGTACTTTTTTGGATACCAGATTTTCCAAAGACGGGTAATTATCTCTCTCATACCTCAATTTGATTTTTCCTAATTTTTTCCTCCATTATTTTAGAAGCCAGTCAACATGCAATCCGAAGCAAATAAATGCACAAGTAGCAAGTAGAATGCATCAGGATGGTCTTTTCATTTCGGGTACACCTGTCCTAGACGGACCCAACCCCTGTGTTGAGTCCCCTAAGTCAAATGCACGTGATGCAAACAAGCGTTCCTACTAGGGATCTGGCATGAGGCTTTGTTATACTAGGTTTAAAACCCCTGGGTGTATTGTTCTAGACCTGGCTTACCCGAGCGGACAGCTCGAGCCGGGGGGGGGGGGGGTCAGCGTACCGGGAATACAGAAGCTTCACCGGCTTTGCAACTTGTCCGAACCTCGTTCTAAAATTGGGATATGACTCTAACAGAAAAGAAGTTACACGAAGTGCACACTTCCCAGATGATTTAGAAGACTCAAAGAGAAGAGGGTTTCGTAACAGTTTTATATACAATTCAAGCAATATCAAAGCGGTAAAAGCAACATTTAGCACATTAGGTCAAAACATGTAATAGCAATCAGAAAATAAACAAAAGCCAATTTATAAAAGTATTCTAAGCTCGAATTCTTGAACCCTGAATCGAAATTCTGGGTTTGGTTCCCCAGCAGAGTCGCCAGAGCTGTCACACCTCCTTTTTA
>NW_017705909.1:0-1097 GCF_001879085.1 Nicotiana attenuata | reverse complement strand
CAATAATAAAGTAATTAATCCTTTAGCAAAGATCAGAACACTCGTTAGTGTGCGACCCCATAGGTTCAATACTAAACCGGTAGTAAATTGACCACATCAATATACTAATCAAGGGTGGCGTCTAGCAACACTCCTTAACGACCGGATAGCATAAAGTATACAATTTACTCTCAAGAACCAGTAGAAGAATAATGTAGTAATTCCTTTTGTCCTTATAGCTCTGGATCACCCTAGGATATGGTTCAACTGCCAAATCCTAATAGGCGACCAACTATGTGTTCATGTCAAATATAATCGACCATTGAATGACCTAAGAAACTCTTTTCTTCTTTTCATTCAATTGCCCTGGCCAAGGTCTTAATTTGGTCGTTTATAATTCATGACAACATGGAGCTTAAACTCATTACCAAGAGTTGACAGATTCCATCTTGATCAATCACTAATTCTACAAGTATTCAATCGTACCCAATATCCTTTCAACTGTCGCCCTAGGGCCATAGGTGTCTAGTATTAAAGCACAACAAATAACTTGTCAATTACTATGACGATCTCAGGTCAAAGGAAACTTTTACATCACATTCTTCAAGAGAATATCCTATTGACAGTTTATGGTAATTCTAACCATTAGGAATTATCCAATGAGTTGGTTCAATGATCATATCTCTATATGCATCATCTATCTATGTGATTTAGTTAATGAGATCAACTAATCTTTATCCCATAAAGACGATCACATAAATATTGATCTAACCGGATTACTAATGTCCAGATTAATAATCCTACGATCAAGAACAATTTCAGATTAAATTATAAGAGACTTTGCTCTCATTATCATGATCTCTATCACGATGACAAATCTCAAAATTTAATCAAGGACCTTATCAAATTAATCAAACAATTAATAATAACTATGATAAAAAGAATGCCATATATTTTTATATCAAATAATGTTCACAAAAATGTGTTCAAATCATCAAATATGATATTGGATCTAGGCATATCTACTATATCCCTAACAATCTCCCACTTGCACTAGAGCCAATCGCTCTTGTACTTCATTCCCAATTTCCACTTGTGCTTGTCAAACTCCTTTGCGC
>NW_017705908.1:0-1097 GCF_001879085.1 Nicotiana attenuata | reverse complement strand
GTGCTTTCACGAAGGCGTCTGCTAACATAGCAAATGAATCAATAGAATTAGGAGGCAAGTTGTGATACCAAATCATAGCTCCTTTCGACAATGTTTTTCAAAACTTTTTTAACAATACTGATTCGGTCTCATCGTCGTTCAAGTCATTTCCTTTGATCCCGCAAGTGTATGAAGTAATATGTTTGTTAGGGTCAGTTGTCCTGTTATACTTGGTATATCGGGAATGCAAAACTTCTTAGGAATGAGCATCGGAGCCGTGCTCTGAGGGAACGGTTTTTATATGAACTTTTTGGCATCTAAACAATGGTTTCCTAAATTTATTGCATGGTATTCCTCTAACAAACCGAAACTAAGTGGAAAAGATTGCTCTTTTGATATATTGCTAAAACTAAGAACAGTTTGTCCTCTTTCTTCTTATTCTCTTCAAGACTGGCCTTCCTCGAGGTTTATTACATGACATACACAGGCCAGACTGTTGTAGAGATTGGACAGCTTTGCTCCGTTACCATACTTGATAATTGCTCTAATAACTTGTGCTGGACAGCTGGTCCTCTTTTTTCATGTTCTTTCTTCTTGATGAAGCTTGGATTTTGCCGTTGTCTGTCGATAGTATAAAGTATTTTCTGCCTTTATCGCAGAAACCATCTTCTTTTCTTACCCTGTTTAACCTTTGATTTAAAATAATCTTATTTCCCAAAGTGCATTTAACATGTGGTTCATTTCCAATCTCAAAACCAAAAACGGGATACAAAAATACAAAATTGTGTCTCTGACTGGACGAGTAATCATATAGGAATACTTTAAAAAGAAATCCAAGTGATAGCAAACTTACAATGCGAAAAGGCAGCAACTGCAGATAGTAATGCAGCATCAAACAGGGCACCATCAGCATCCAAACAGTATATGTCCTGTAAATATTATATGCCCTAGGAATAAATATCAACAACTTGCCATACAATCTAAAAGCATAGTTATTAGCATAAAATGAAGAAATATTAAGGTGGGGAAGATTTGAAGACCAAAGATGAATAACTAACAACCGTATAGTCCAATTCTACATGCTGAGAGACATCACAGCGGAGTACTCTCCAATTAAC
>NW_017705907.1:458-1097 GCF_001879085.1 Nicotiana attenuata | reverse complement strand
ATCACAATCCTTTTTCTTTTCACAATCAAGCCTCTCTCATTTTCGATTTTTTTTTCAACTCACCATCGCCTTATGGTGCCCGTGAAGGTTTTCACCAATAAGACTCTCTCATTTTTTATTTCTCTCAGCTTTCGTCGCCTTGCGGTACCCGTGAGGGTTTTTCATTGATAGGGCTCTCTCATTTTTCAATTTCCTTCGTTTGGACCGGAGTGTTGCCCCTGATATGATTCACCTCTGCTCGCTTGACTTGGCATCTCTCGAAGATTGATCAGAAGGTCTTCCTTTGGACCGTAATGTGGGCTTTTGGATAGGGTTAGAAAGAAAGGGTATTAAAGGCTCAAAACAATTTAACATGGGTTCAAAATTACAGCTTCTGGAATCAAATCTCTTGCAACAACCACAAATTCTGCCCCAGTTTCTTCCTTGGGGACTTTGGACTTTTATTTCAGTGTGACTGAACCTCAGAGAGAGGCTGCCTACGTCCCTTTCGGGATCAAGTCAAACGTAGTTCAGGCCATAAAACTACGTTCGTTGTTGCGGTCTTTCCTTTTCTTCCACTTTTCTTTCTTTCCTTTCATTTCTTTTCTTTCCTTTTGTTTCTTTCTTTCTTTCTTCTTCTTCTTCTTCTTCTCTCTCTCT
>NW_017705907.1:0-450 GCF_001879085.1 Nicotiana attenuata | reverse complement strand
TCTTTTTCTTTTCTTTTTCCTTTTTCACTGTTTTTCTCTTGTTTCTCCACTTTCTTTCCCCGCTCGGGCTTACGAGTTTTATTATTGATTCCGAAAGAGGGGTATGCAAGAAAATAACCGAGGCTCAAAGGGGTAACAAAGGATAAATTGTTTGGATAGCAGAACAAAATGCCTTCGTCATTTCAATCTCCAAAACATGCCAAGTACAAACTACACAATTAAACAAGCTGAGGAAAACGTACGTAACATTTTTGATTGCACCAGAATTACTAACCATATCCACACATTTGCCTTCTGCATTGGTCAATTACCTAGCGCCATTGGACAACAATCTCGGTACCATGAACGGCCCCTATAGACTTGGGGCAAACATGCCTTTGGTTTCAAGCCGATGTGGCATGATGCATTTTCCTAGTATTTCTTTATGTTCCGTCCGCCCCAGTTTCGCAC
>NW_017705906.1:0-1097 GCF_001879085.1 Nicotiana attenuata | reverse complement strand
ATCTATCACAATTACACCCTTATTCTACTAACGGGGCAGCATTTCCTCTCTTCTAATTACTCCTAGTCTTAGACTCCTCTGTATTCATTCAGGCTGTACCGAGCTTTTTATTATATATGAAAATCATCATTCCCTTGTTTTGATGGGTTTAATCCCAAGGACATACATATTCTCGTCACCTTCTCACTCACCTTTTCACATCCTTACTCCTATCTACCTAAAACCTTGTTGCTCTGCGATACTTTACCTTACGACCTACACTTATCTATTTATACTACTCGCAACCTTCCTTTAACTTGCTAGCACCATAAATTTCCTTTCGTGCCTTCTCAGTTGTCCTTAAATGTAAGCATTAACTTTTCCTGGTCGTTCTATCACTTGTTGCATGAATACTTGGCTTGTCTTATTGCCCACGAATACTATAATTTCCTATACCTCGTATGATCTCAAACATCACCTTTGATGAGTTTTTATTTTTTATTTTTATTTATTCAATAGCCATGATAGGTGCCACTTTCTTATGGAGTGTATACAATATTGTAGTGAGACTGTTGTTACAAGATCATTTACTGTTTAGCTCACTATGCTTAGGTGGAAACCTTCTTCCTTATTTCCTCAGCTAGTCTTTTATTGTAGTACTTAGGGAGACCTTCTGGCTCTTGTAAAGTTGCGAGCTTGATATGTCGTACACTCGAAGGAAATTTTCGTTGTTCTTACTTGCCTACAATAATCCTTAGTTACATAACTTCATGCCCTTGTGCTCGTAGGGTTACTTTTAATCTCAAATTTTGACTTTCTCCTTATTGGCACTCTCTCTTATTTTCATAAAACATAAATGGTACCTTTAACGGTCTCAACTCCTATCTGAAAATTTTCAGATGATTGTAATCTCGTATCTACGAGACTGAATTCCCTATGCTACGGTTCACTATATTTATCTTGCATGATCTATTCATTTATCTGTGACTTCTTGTGTAGCCATAACCGGGCTCTTCCTGAATCAACTACTAATTACTCGTTGGTCCATTCTCATATATGTTTGTTCTCGCTTAGTTGAGGTTAACATTATGTTATCCTCAACTGAATTCTGTAATTGC
>NW_017705905.1:0-1097 GCF_001879085.1 Nicotiana attenuata | reverse complement strand
AATATTTCGTAGAATATCCTTTAGGGCCGTTTTAAATACTAGTGTGATTGTGTATACGTTCGCGTAACACAATTACGCTTCTAAAAATAAATTCAGAGTATGCGTTCCCGCAACTTTGGCCCAAATCTTCTAATAATAATAAAGCATTATTAACCGTGGACACGTTCGCGTGACATGATTTTTGACGCGCCAAACAAGCGGGTATAAGTACGCGTAACCCGTTTCAAGATAATTTTCGTAATTAAAAAAGGTGAAAGAAGCACAAGCACATAGGTTCTAAAATCAGTAATTAAATAATTTAATAAGCCAAGTAGAATCAAAGCGACCGTGCTCGAACCACGGAACTCGGGAGTGCCTAACACCTTCTCCCGGGTTAACAGAATTCCTTACCCGGATTTCTGATTCGCAGTCTGTAATAACAGAGTCAAATCTCCTCGATTCGGGATTCTAAACCGGTGGCTTGGGACACCATAAATCTCCCAAGTGGCGACTCTGAATTTTTGATAAAATGAATCCCGTTTCGATTGTCACTTCAAGTTGGAAATAACTCCCTTTACTTATATCCTCTTTCGGGGGTGTAGTAGGAAAAAAGGAGGTGTGACAGCTCTGGCGACTCTGCTGGGAATCGAACCCAGAATCTCTGGTTCAGGGTTCAAGAATTCGAGCTTATTTCATGATTTTTACTTGGCCTATTTTTATTGATATTTGTTGTATTTCGTGAACCTTTGTGCCAACTGCTATCTGTTTACCGCTTTAATATTGTTGAATTGTATATAATTGTCTTTTTACGCCACCCTTTGCATTTCTTTAATAAACTGGTGCATACGTTCGCGTAGCCCACTTTTTCTAGAAAAATATACCAAATAGAGCGAGGCTGGGCAAGCGACAAGGCCGGGCAGACTTCAGTGCTCCCGGTACGTCGCCCCCTCCTCGGCCCCACGTTGTCCGCTCGGGTACCCCGAACGTCTAGACCAAAACCCCAACGGTGTTTGTAAACTTAAGAAAAACAACAGCCCCACTGCCGGATCCCTACGTAGGAGTGCTTATCTGCATCACATGCATCTTTGTACTTAGGGGACGTCAACACAGGGGTTGGG
>NW_017705904.1:0-1097 GCF_001879085.1 Nicotiana attenuata | reverse complement strand
ATGCAATTCTCTGTTTCCTGCCATTTCTAGTCATTTTATCTGGTTCCTTTCTCCTTTTGCAATTCTTTTCATGCTGGCTCTGGTGACATGATATGCACGCATAATTTTCAGCCTGGTTTTAAAAGTCAGTTTAGTAATGAAACAATAAAACAATGTTGAAGATGTAAGGACAGTCGAGGGATTTTGAAATCTCTTCGAGCCCAAATTGTGTGAAACTGGGTCAGACGGAACATAAAGAAATACTGTTGAAATGCATCATGCCACATCGGTTGAGACCAAAGGCAAGTTTACCCCCGAATCTACAGGGGCCGCTCGTGGTACCGAGACTGTTGTCCAAATGGTGCTGGGTAATTGACAAATGCAGAAGGCAAATGTGTGGATATGGTTAGTAATTCTGGTGCAATCAAAAAATGTTACCTATGTTTTCCTCAGTTTGTTTAATTGCGTAGTTTGTACTTGATATATTTTGGAGATTGAAATGACGAAGGCATTTTGTTCTGCTATTCAAACACTTTATCCTTTGTTACCCCTTTGAGCCTCGGTTATTTTCTTGCATACCCCTCTTTCGGAATCAATAATAAAACTCGTAAGCCCGAGCGGGGAAAGAAAATGGAGAAACAAGAGAAAAACAGTGAAAAAGGAAAAAGAAAAGAAAAGAAAAGAAAAGAAAAAAAAGAAGAGAAAGGAAGAGAAAAGGAAAAAGAAAGGGAAAGGAAAAAAAAACAAAGAAAAAGAATAGAGAATAAAAGCAGAAAAAAAAGAGAAAAAAGCAAAAGAAAAGAAAAGAAAAGAAAAGGAAAAGAAAAGAAATGAAAGGAAAGAAAAGAAAAGGAAAGATCGCAACAACGAACGTAGTTTTATGACCTGTTGACTTGATCCCGAAAGGGTACGTAGGCAGCCTCTCTCTGAGGTTCAGTCACACTAAAACAAAAATCCAAAGTCCCCCAAGAAAGAAACTGGGGCAGAAGTTGTGGTTGCTGTGAGAAATCTGATTTCGAAAGTTGTAACTTTGAACCCATAATTGAATTGTTTTGAGCCTTTGATACCCTTCCTTGCTAACCCTATCCAAAAGCCCACATTACGGTCCAAAGAAAGAC
>NW_017705903.1:0-1097 GCF_001879085.1 Nicotiana attenuata | reverse complement strand
ACGAATATCCAAACATTCCCCAATAGATCTGGAGTCACGAGTCTAGAGCCTCTAGATGTAACAGAGTAATATATCCATAGTAATAAAGAAGTCTAGGATATGGAAAGATAAATGAAATAAAGGGGAGGAGTCGGGTCCTGCGGACGTCAGGCAGCTACCTCAACAACTCCTGAAAATAAACTTCACGAAAACAGCAAACAGCTCCACTAAGTCTCCAAAGCACCTGAATCTGCACACATGGTGCAGGGAGTAAAGTGAGTACTTCCAACTCAGTGAGTAATAAACATATATAATGGCTAAAAGTAAGAAATCCCGAAATATTATAATATAAAGCTATAATCAGCGATTCAGCACATAAAATGGTGGGACAACAACAATACCAGGACAAGTAAGACAAATAGGTATAAATGCATGAATGCAATGCAATGCACATGACCGCTGCGGCGCGCAGCCCGATCCATTTGGGTACCCGCGCTCACTGTGGGGGTTCAGACTCCGGAGGGGCTCGTACAGCCCAAACGCAATATCATTGTAACATTCGCTGCGGCGTGCAACCCGATCCACACTCAGTCCAGATATATATATGCATGCAAGCCACTCGGGCACAGTCAAATTGTTCATTTTTAGTTTCAATTATTAGGAATTATAGAGCTAAGTGTTTAAACCATTATTTATTTACTAAATATTTCGAGGCAGTGTCTAACTCAGGACTGATATCATGAATATGATAAGCATCATGGAAGCAGTGATAAGGATCCCTGAAGGATGCAAATGATAGGCACAAAGCCCCAAACATATTCATAAAATCCAAGTAGGATGATTACCAAACAATTTCTAGTCAAGAACACAGTACGAACATCAATCGGAACGGACTAGGTCACAATCCCCAGTCACAATCGACCCCGCACTCGTCATAGAGTACGTGTCTCGCCTCAATATAGCGTCACAATGTGATATACCGGGGTTTCAAACCCTCAGGTCATCATTTACATCTATTACTCACCTCAAGCCGGCCACAAGTCTAGTTCGCTATGCCTTTGCCTTTCGAATCAACCTCTTCGCACGCCGAATCTGATTAAAACCACAACGAATACATT
>NW_017705902.1:0-1097 GCF_001879085.1 Nicotiana attenuata | reverse complement strand
TTAACGTTTACCGTTTCGTTAAGCGGGAACGGACCGTTACCGGACGGGGTACCGGGGTTACCCGAACCCGTTACCGGGACGTTTACGTGGAAGTTCGGAACGTTCGGACCCGGCCGTTTCGGGACCGTTTCCGTTTAAGGAACCGTTACCCGTTAACCCGTTTACCCCGTTTTACGGAACGGTACGGGTACCCGTTACGGGAACCGTCCGTACGAGTACGAAACGTTCGGACCCGACCGAACGACGCGACGCACGTGAGTGACGCGTCAGGGGCTCGGGTGGACGTTCATGCTTCAGTGGAGAAGGGTGCTCTGGCTAAAGCTTATGCCTTTGAGGTTCAACTTCGTTTAGCTCATGATAATAGCTTCGTTTGAACAGATGTGATTACAAAACTCGAGTCAGAGCTTTTGAAGGTAAAGGCTGAGGTTGTGGATGCCCGGGTTGAAGTTGTAATGAGCCAAACTAAGGCTGACCAAAAGGTGGCAGTCTATTTGAAGGACGCTGCCGATGCTCAAGCTGAGCTGAGAAGGATCCTTGACCGCAAAGACAGGGGCAAGGAATATGCTCGGTGTAAGTCTCAAAGGAAAACCCTCGAGGAGATCCATGCTAGGGTCTTCGACCTCTCGGAAGAGGTGAAGCGGGCGAGGGCGGACGAACGTGGTGCTTGGTTACTTCTGTCCGATGCCGAGGATAGCGAAGATGAGGCCGACGGGCCATAGTCCCCAAGGGGGACGTAGATTTTATTTCCTAGTTCCGTACGTAGTACTTTCAAAGTACATTGTAAATGGAGCTTGTATTTCCTCGCACATATGTATAGAAGCAAACCTCGTGGTTTTATTCTTCCTGTATTTCTTTTTGCCTTAAATTTAGCCAGATGAACTGGTCTTTGAGTTGAGAGGAGCCCTTAGATTCGTATTAGGCTGGCCCGTAGGCTTTTACGCACTTGGTCGATGCGACCTTTTAGTGTAAGGTGGCGACAATGGCTCTTACGCTTTTGCTCTTAGGCAGATTTAGTTAACTGTTTTGGGTTCAGTCTCCGAATCAGGTTTCGACTCGAGCTCGTTCGACCCTCATGTTTTGAATTTTGAGTTGGCGAT
>NW_017705901.1:0-1097 GCF_001879085.1 Nicotiana attenuata | reverse complement strand
CACTATGCTGAGTCCTCATGTGCCTACAATCTCAAATGCTCGTCCACTCATATATGGCTCATACGGCCCAGGGAAGATCCATCCCGGAATATATACATCTCTGACAGCAGTCACTCAGTATTGGGGAAGTCCAATCCAGCCTATGGAGAAGATCCATCTCCAGATAATAATAACAACCTCACAACCACTCGGTACTGTATATGGCTCACAAGGCCCAGGGAAGATCCATCCCGGAATATATACACATCACAGACCATCAGTCTCCAGTACCGAGGAACAGGCCAATCCAGCCTCATGGAGAAGATCCATCTCCATACTCCGGAGGGACTCCTACGTCCTCGGCCTCCTCATGAGGCTCGAGGGACTCCTACGTCCCAAGCGTTATAACAAGCCAACAAAAGCATAATAATACGCTGCGGCCTGCAGTCCGACCCGTAACTGTCTCTCATAATCAGGCTCTCAGCCTCACTCAGTCATCACTCTCTAGTCTCTCCCACGGGCTCACAATGCCATGAAAACTATCCCGAAACAATGATATGATTTGCAAATAAATAACAGCTGAGACTGAGATGTGATATGAAATGCATGAACATGACTTAGTACAGAATATCAATGAAATCAATGAGATGACAGTAAAAAAACAACCACTAGGGGTCCCAACAGTGTCGGGCTAAAGCCCTAGCATGATAACTAGCATGATTTACAGTCCATTTACTTTATCACATGAAGAAACACAGATATCAACAAGATAAAATTTACTAATCGGGTGCCATGGAATGAACCAGGTCACAATTCTCACGGTGCACGCCCGCACGCCCGTCACTTGGCATGTGTGTCACCTCAATACCACCATATAGCACATAGTTCAGGGTTTCGAACCCTCAGGACCAAGTTTGGAATCGTTACTTACCTCAAACCAAGCCAAACCCTACTCCGCTACGCCGTTGCCTCTGGAATCGGCCTTCAAACACCTCGAATCTAACCAAAGCAATATAACACAATCAATGTAGGCCAAGGAATCAATTCCAAACGAAAAACTATCAATTCAATCCAAAATCTTGAAATTACCCAAACCGACCCCCGGGCCGACCTTACTC
>NW_017705900.1:0-1098 GCF_001879085.1 Nicotiana attenuata | reverse complement strand
TTACTGTAAACCTTGTTCAACTGCCGATAATCAATACACATATGTATAGAACCATTCTTCTTCTTCACAAATAAGACTGGAGCACCCCATGATGACACACTAGGCCGAATAAAACCCTTATAAAGTAACTCTTGCTACTGCTCATTTAACTCCTTCAAACTCCACTGGAGCCATACGATATGGTGGAATAGAAATAGGCTGATTGTCCAGCAACAAGTCAATACCCAAATCGATATTCCTAACGGGCGCCATACTCGGAGGATCCACTGGAAATAGATTTAGGAAGTTTCTCACAACCGGAACTAACTCAATGGTAGGAGTATCAGCACTGACATCTCTCACAAAGGCTTGATAAGAATCACACCATTCTCAACTATTCGTTGAGCCTTTAGAAATGACACAACCTTGCTAGGAACATAATCCAATGCACCCCTCCACTCTATCTGTGGCAAACCTAGAGCCCACAACAAAGCCTTGCATCTAACCGTCAAGTGTGAGGGTTACTATGTCAAACGAGTCATGGTGGATGGAGGATCGGGGGTTGACATCTACCCACTCTCCACATTGCAGAGGATGGAGATCGGGACAGAAAAGATTCGCCCGAATAATGTTTGTGTAAGGGCTTTTGATGGTATTAAGAGGGATACCATCTGTGAAATCGACCTGATATTGACCATAGGACCGGTAGACTTCGAGGTGACCTTCCAGGTGTTGGACATGGATACATCTTACAACTTCCTTCTGGGGAGGCCTTGGATCCATGCTGCAGGAGCTGTGCCCTCCACTCTCCACCAAATGGTAAAATTCGAGTATGAAGATCAGGAAATCGTGGTCCACGGAGAAGACGAGCAATCTATCTATCGTGATCCATCTATCCCATGTTTGGAGGCAAGGGAAGGAAGTGAGCTTATTGTTTATCAAGCCTTTGAGATTGTGGTAGTAGATCAACACGAGGAAGGAAATCCTTGTCCTCAGCCTTTCCTGTCTAACGCTTCAATCATGGTGGCCAGAGAAATGATTAGACACGGTTTCAGGCCAGGAAAAGGGTTGGGAAAAGCCTTACAAGGAATATCTGAGCTAGTAACTCTACCCGCAACA